>NC_088349.1:16332500-16505000 GCF_036884655.1 Musa acuminata AAA Group
CAACATAATTATGTCGCCGGCACCGAACGGTTCGCCTATGCGTTTGCGTGCCTCTCTCACATGGTTTGGAAGCCGATGTGAGCGCCTTTCGTTCTTGGGATTGCCTGAAACAGAGCATCTTGGCAGATGCACAAACAGCAGTTGAGCGAAAAAATAGTCAAAAGTTAAAAGTTCTAATTTAGTACCTATTTATTTATATAAAATGCAAGCAACTTGGAATAATCCGAACCTTTAGATCCTAATTGATCGGACTGATCTTAGCTACGGTATTTGTTAAGTTGGTTTAGTATTATACCAATAATTAAAGATGACATAGAAACAATTATCGCTTTGTTGTCCATCTCATTACTCTTAAATTTTGTTTGTTAAATCATTTTAGAGATATCTTCTTCCAATCATATTTTGGTAACTTGATTGATTAATGGACAAAATACGATCGTATAAGAGCAAATCAAAGGCTGTGTCTAATTTTGACTCTCGCTTAGGATTGCTCGAATCAACATCTACAATCATACCATTTTCTAGTTTTAGCACATTGGCACCTAACATTAGCACACTTCTTTCACACTCTATTCATTTCGGGTTATATAGTAGATGGCATTCCTCATAAATGAAAGAAATCTTTAACAGAATGGATACGATGAAGAGCTCAACAATAAGATATTATAACACCCATCCCATATCAGGGTAAGACTAAGATTAACTTATAAAGGTTTGATAAATATATTATTATCAACTTTAATATAAATATTTTAATTAGTGGTTTGAACTAAATGAAGTTGATAGGTTAGTTAGCCCATTAGACTTGGGTCATGATATTTGGTATTAGAGTCGACCTAATATTTGTGTTAGGATCAAGAGCTCATGACGATAAAATCGTTTTCAGAAACTTAACTTGAAAGTGAGTTCGTAAAGGAGTGCAGCAAAAGTAATAAGAAAGTAAAGCACATATGGAGGTTTGTAGTAAGGTAAATAGTAGTAAGTAAATACAAACTGAGATTTAGAGTGGTTCGATCAATCTTGACCTACATCCACTTTTGGCTTTCTCCTCCGGTGAGATCACCGACGTCCACTAGAGGTTTTCCTTCAATAGGCGAAGGCCAATCACCTTTTACACCCCTCTTCTCCTTTTACCGAGTTTAGGAGACAACCTTTACAAGCACTCACTCCTCTCAAACTATTCTAACACTTAAACTTAAAGAGGAGGATTTTAAAGATATTACAGCAGCGTTTTCTCACTTTTGAATATTCTGTACTTGTGTGCTTTAACTAGGGATAAGAGGGGTATTATCTCATCTTGGGTTCCCCGGGCACGTGCGGTACCACCACCTACGCTGGGCGGTACCACCGCCCAATGTCAGTCTGACATTGACACTCCCTGGGCGGTACCACCAACTAGGTCTGGCGGGACCATTGCCTATGGGCCAGTGCTGGGCGGTACCACCACTTGGCACCCCAATAGGGGTGGTATAACTACCCAAACTAGCGGTATCACCATTTGACACAGTCTCGAAGATTGTGTAACGACGGTAAGGCTTCTTGGGATACTGTTTAGGCTTCTTATTGGGCCCAACATAGTTCTTACATGGGCCTAGATGGCCCCTAATTGGGTTGGCCCAAATCCAAGCCCAATTATGTGCCAACTACGAAATCCTAAGACATTTGCTAAGCTAAACAAGTCCCTATGTCTATTCTTTCGGCGAGCTTCCGGCGATCTTCCAGCGAACTTCCGACGGACTCCCGGCAAGCTCTTGGATTTCACGACGATCTTCTTGGCAAGTTCCGATAAGCTTCTCTAGCAAGCTCCAAGATTTCTTGGCTGGTTCCTTTAGAACTTCCGATGAACGTTCGGTCTTCCAACGAACTCTCGAACTCCCAATGTGATCACGTCCTTGACTTCAGGACTTCATTTTGCTCCATGCCTTACCATCGTAGTTAATCTTGCATATGTAAAACATACTTCGATCTAGACAATTAATACTAAGCATTAATCAAGTTGTTTGGAATGTCATTGGTCCCTCGACGCTTTGTCCGATTCTTCGGCACATCGTCCTCTCCTGCGGCCTATTGTCCAATCGGCCAGTTGACTCTGCAACTCCGATATCCTTAGCGTAATGTCCGCTCTTCTTGGCCCGATGCCCGAATCCACGGTCCGAAGCCTTCTGTCGATACATCGATCGATCCACCGGCCCAACGTCTAATCTTCTAACATGTTTCTCTAGCCCAACATGATTTTTCCTACTCTAATTGTCTCTTCCTGATCAAAGCATCCTGCGTCACTCAAAACGCAGATTAAAACATAAACACATATTGATTGGTTTCATCATCAAAATCCGAGATTCAACAATCTCCCCCTTTTTGATGATGATAACCAATCGACGACGAAGTTAATCTTAACACTTAGAGTTTAAACAAACTCCCCCCTATCAATATGGCTTATTGATAGAAACTCTTGGATTAAAAAATCTAAGCAATATAACATGATCAAATCATGCAATGACATCAACAAAAAGGAGAAGTTCCAACTCTTATGTGTTTGACATAATAGTTTCAAATCGTTGCATAATAAATCTTCAAGTTCTACCATCATGTAATTTTGTAAGCTAGAAAATTTAGCAAGTTCTACGACATACAAGTTAGTCAATTTTATAATATTTTAGAACATACAAGCTAGAAGTTTTGAGATGTTCAAGAAAGCAACTCTTGCTTCTTGAAATACGCAAGTTGTAAGTTAGCAAATTTTTGCTTCCTTTGCAATGTTTGAGCTCGCAATTTTGCTTCCATTGCAAAGTGCAAGTTTAGTATGTTTAGCATCTTGAGATAGGCAAGATAATACATTTTGGTATGTAAATTTATAGTATCCAGGCTATCAACTTTTACACATAAAAAAAGGGTTAGCAAAATTTTACATCTTTTGAGATATGCAAGATGGACTATTTTGCCTCTTTTTGAAATGTGCAACTTGGCAAACATTGCTTCTCTTGAGATTTGTAAGATAGCACTTCTTGCTTCCTTTTTGAGATTAGCAAGCTAGCAAGTTTGCCTTTTTTCGTAATGTGCATGCTAGCAAATTTGCTTTCTAGCACGTTTTGCTCCCCCTTTGTCATTATCAAAAAGAAAGGAAGACTCTTTATGTCAATTTCTAAATCATAACAAAGGTAAATAGCATAGATGAAAATTTAAATCATGAATGTCAAAATAATTATTTTATCATGAATATTTCATCATTGCATGCATCATTATCATAAGTTAAAGTATTGCATGCATAATGCCAAATCATCATATATATAAAATATAATATCATCATTACATGCATGATTCCAAATCATCATTTATATTTTCAAAACATATAAACTCATCATTCATATTATTTCAATCATTGTTTCAATCATCACTATAACTCATCATACACAAAATGTAAAATCATCTAACATGATACAAACATTTATTTTCAAAATATTTATCATTATTTTCATGTATGATAATAAAGTATTCATGATACCAAATATTAAATCAACATTTTTAAGTATTTATCACTTCATGATTGTTGGTACCAAACATTCATTATTAAATCAACATTTTGATCATTTATTTTCTCTTTAGCAATTGGCAAAAAGAATCATAGGAGAAAGAATGATATAATATCTTGATTAATGCATAGGAAATCTCTAGTTATAAATCTTGAAAAATCAAGATAAATCTCATTCAAATTCAAATCATCAAATCAAAATCATTTTCAAGAGATTCATAAAAAGAACATAAATAGATTCATTAATCTTTCCTTTTTAGAAAAATGGTAAGAAGAAACATAGAAGTTCGAAAACAAAATTTTGATTCATAGAGAAATCTCATATATCAAATGTTGAGAAATCAAGATGGTGAATCATATAAAAAATATCACAAGTTATGATCAAGAGAAAAATCAACATTTATCTTCAATTCATTCAATTTGTCGAATCAATATTTCTTGGGTATGCATGATATCAAAACATGGTTTCAAATCTTCAACATATAACATGCATAAATTCAAAAATCGAAAGGAGAAGGGAAGAATTCAAAGGTACAAAGATTTCAACCATCTCATAAATAAATGAAGGATCAAGTTATGAATCCAAATTCCATGAATCATTTTGACAAATCTCCTTTTGAATAATCAAAATAATCATCAAAAGAAATCTCATGTTATTCCAAGAAATCAAGATCATGATTTTGATAAAACTCATTTTAAATTCAAATCATCAAAATCATTTTTATGGTTCACAAAATTCATAACATAAGTAGATTCATGATTTCATTAAATATATATATATATATATATATATATATATATATATATATATATATATTAAGTATTTAATTTTAAGTGATTGATTTCATGTTAGCATGCTTTTTCATTTATGTGAAATAAAAACATGCATCAATGTTTAGGATCGAAAAATAAATTTCGTCATAAAAACATCAAGACCAATAAATCACAAAAATCATCATGTATAACTTTAAAATCTCATGCATAAAATTATCAATCATGGTATCAAAATATTTAATATTTTCATTACATCATTATGCATTACTTCAAATCGAACATAATTTTATTTAATCAAAATCTAGAAATAATAATAGAAATCAACATGATACATATTTTTACTTCTTAACCACATATGATTATATTTTCAATCAAAATTATTTTGTTTGTTTATCATAAAATATGTATTTTTTCATGATTATTTTTAAAACTAATAGCATGGTCATAATTTTTGCTTTTTTATTTTTTAAACATACAATTATTAAAAAGAAAATTTTTAAACAAAATAAGAAAGAAAATGTATCATAGAAAGCATCATGTTATTTCTAAATAAATTAGGGAGATTTCGATTACCTCATCATTGAAAGCGGTTAAGGTGTAGTTTGCCACCTCGCCTTTTTTGATTTTCTCCTCATCTTTGGAGGAGCTCGATTCATCCCAATTTTTGTTCTTCTTCTTGCGATCAAAGAAAGTAGTTCCGTTCTTTTTGCTTTTTAATTTTTGTTTCATTTATAGTTTAAGTTCACCATCACTTGAGCTTATGCTCGAGTGGTCTTCATGTGTTCTATATCCCAAATCCTTCCTGTTCTTTGGAAAGTGGTTCTATTCATCATGTTCATTATGTGCATTGTGCACCATTTCATATGTCATCAATGAACCGATAAGTTCTTTAAGTGAAAAAATATTTAAATCTTTTTTTTCTTATATTGCTGTTACTTTCGATTCCCATGTTTTAGAAAGTGATCTTAAGATTTTGTTAACGAGTTCAAAATTTGAAAAGTTTTTACTAAGTTCTTTTAGACTATTGACAACATCTGTAAAATGGGTGTACATGTCTCCAATAGTCTCTCTTGGTTCCATACAAAACATCTCAAAATTGTGTATCAAAAAATTTACTTTAGAATATTTTACACTACTTGTGCCTTCGTGTGTGATTTCAAGAGTGCGCCAAATATCGAAAATCATTTCGTACAAAGAAATCCGATTAAACTCTGTTTTATCTAAGGCGCAAAATAGAGCATTCATAGCTCTAGCATTTAAAGAAAAAGTCTTCTTCTCTAAATCATTCCAATCTTTCATTGGAAGAGAAGATCTTTTAAAGCCGAATTCGGTAATGTGCCATAAATTCAAATCCAAAGAAAGCAAACAAACTCTCATTCATATTTTCCAATAAGTGTAGTCCGTCCCATTGAAAAAGGGAGGACGAATGAGAGAGTGACCTTTTTGAAAGTCGAAAATAGCCATTTCTATTTGGGTGTTAAACCAAAGTAGAAAACCGTGGCTCTAAGACCAATTGTTAGGATTAAGAGCTCACTAAGAGTGAATTAGTGCAGTGGAAAAATAACGATGGTTCAAAAAACCTTCGTATGATAAAACCATTTCCGACGTAAAACCATTTTCGGAAACTTAACTTGAAAGCAAGTTCACAAAAGAAGTAAAACACATATGGAGGTTTGCAGTAAGGTAAATAGCAGTAAGTAAATGCAAACCGAGATTTAGAGTGGTTTGATCAATCTTGACCTACATCCGCTTTAGGCTTCCTCCTCCGATGAAGTCACCGACGTCTACTAGAGGCCTTTCTTCAATAGGCAAAGGTTAATCACCTTTTACACCTCTCTTCTTCTTTTACCGGGTTTAGGAGATGACCCTTACAAACACTCACTCCTCTCAAACTATTCTAACACTTAAACTCAAAGAGGAGGATTCTAAAGAGATTACAACAGCGTTTTCTTACTTTTGAATACTCTATGCTTATGTGCTTTAACCAGGGATGAGAGGGGTATTTATAGGCTTCAAGTTGATTCAAACTTGGAGCCTAAAAATATCTCATCCTGGGTTCCCCAAGCATGGGCGGTACCACCACCTAGGTCTGGTAGTACCACCACTTGGGGGCCAATGCTGGGCGATACCACCGCCTGAGATAGTCTCGAAGACTGTGCCATGACGGTGAGGCTTCTTGGGGCACTGTTTGGGCTTCTTATTAGGCCCAACATAGTTCTTACATGGGCCTAGTTGGCTCCTAATTGGGTTGGCCCAAATCCAAGTCTAATTACGTGCTAACTACGAAATCTTAAGACATTTGCTAAGCTAAACAAGTCCTTATGTCTATTCTTCTAGCGAGCTTCCGGTGATCTTCCAGCGAACTTTCGACGGACTCTCGGCAAGCTCCTAGACTTCACGATGATCTTCTTAGTGAGTTCCGATAAGCTTCTCTAGCAAGTTCTAAGACTTCTTGGCTAGTTCCTCTAGAACTTCCGACGAATGTCCGGTCTTCCGACGAACTCTCGAACTCCCAACATGATCGCGTCCTTGACTCCGGGACTTCATTTTGCTCCATGCCTTGCCATCGTAGTTAATTCTGCATATGTAAAACATATTTTGATCTAGACAATTAATACTAAGCATTAATCATGTTGTTTGGCATGTCATTGGTCCCTCGATACTTCGTCTGATTCTTCGGCGCATCATCCTCTCCTACAGCCTATTGCCCAATCGGCTAGTTGACTCCACAACTCTGATATCCTTGGCATAATGTTCGCTCTTCTTGGCCCGATGCCCGAATCTACAGCCCGAAGCCTTCTATCGATACGTCGATCGATCCACCAGCCCAACATCCAATCTTCTGACATGTTTCCTCCAGCCCGCCCAACATGAATTTTCCTGCTCTAATTGTCTCATCCTGATCGAAGCATCCTGTATTACTCAAAATGCAGATTAAAACATAAACACATATTGATTGGTTTCAACATCAAAATCCGAGATTCAACAATTTGTGTATGATGGAGCTTAATTAGGAAAGGGCTACCTAAGAATGAAATCAGATAGTTTGATCTAGATTATGCTAGACCTTGACGAGAATGTCAAGCCTCAACCTTCAGTGCTACCCAACAATTATTTAAAGAATGTCAGGGGTGTTGGGCCTTCATTTCTGGATAAGAATCTAAGAAGTTAATATTAAAGGCGTTGGGCAAATGATTTGTTGACGTGTTCAAAAAGATCGGATACTGCGGGAGGTCAACATGTAGATGGATCAGGCAATACGCCGAAGGAAAGGATGATGCACCGGAGGTTAGGACGAATTGCCGAACAAGTAGATAACATGCTAGACAATGTGCTGAAGGCTTTATGGTTGTAATTAGAGTTGTTAAGTCTTGATCAAAGTCATTTAGAGTCTAATTGAGTTAGTTTTGGGGTGTAACTATACTAACTTGATTAGGAGCACATTGGGTCTGAACTAAGGTTGAATTAGGCATGTTGGAAGGCTAATTCAGTAACCTAGGGTTGGGCTGGGCAATAGTATCACTTGTGAGCTGGAAAGTATGAATTGTACTTTTCTGGAAATCTCGACGGTAGTACCACCCAAGTAGGTGATGGCACTGTTGAATCTCGTATTTTGATGATGAAACCACTTGATATGTGTTTATGATTTGAATTGCATTTTGAATGATGTAGGTCTACTTGATCAGGATTAGACAGTTAACGCAGGAGGAATTGACGTTGCACCGGAGGAGATCACGTCACGATATTGGACGACAGAAGGTTTCGGACGTCGGGCATCGGGCCAAGAGCAGAATTGTACCAAGGATATTGGGGTTGCAAAGGTCAACCGCCGATTGGGCAACAAGCTATTAGGATCGGAGCGACACTAAGAGGGGGGGGGGGGGTGAATTAGTGCAACAGATTAAAATGTCAGATTTGACAAATCTTTCCTACGATGAAAATCTAACTCGGAAGTGCTTAACTTGAAAGCGTATTCGTAAAGTTGTGCAACAAAGGTAATGAGCACATAAAAAGGTTTGTAGTAATGTAAATAGCAATAACGAAATGCAAACCAGAGATCACGCCGATTTTAAAGTGGTTCGGTCAAATGACCTACATCCACTTGCGAGGCCCTCTTCGATGAGGCTCCCACCTTCCACTAGCAAATCTTTTGAAGGGGAAGGGCAAATACCCCTCTTACAACTCTTTACAAGCGGTTCACACTCTTACAAATTTTCAGCAAGAAAGAAGGAGGTGAACACTCTAGCAAATTGAAAACAAGACTTGCTAAGACTTTTCTAAGACCTTTCTCTCAATCAATTGCTTCTAAAAAAGTTGTAATCTCAGCTGAGATTTGAGGGGTATTTATAGGCCTTAAGAGGATTTAAATTTGGGCTCCAAAATTTGAATTCTCTTTGGTTCTCGATGCTGGCGGTGCCACCGCCTGGCTCTTGGGTGCTGGGCGGTGCCACCTGTTGGGAAATCATAGGGGGGGCGACATCATATGCGCAGCGGAAGAACAAGAAAACAAAAATCCCCGATTCCCAAAAGGATGTTCATCGTCGTGCGAAGATTGGTGCGCAAAATCCGCAAAAACACAAAACTGCGTATAGAGATTGTGTTACCTAGGGAGATCGTATATCCCTGTTTCCTTGCAGATCCTTAGGAGAGGGTGAAGGAGGTCAAGCGTCCTCCTCTCTAGCGGTGATCCACACAGCAGGGTTGCGACGACGCTCCTCAAAACTCCAGGCCTACTCTGAGGTGGAGAGGGAGAGGAGAATAGGAAGGGCAAGCAAAGACTCTAGCCTATGAGGCTGTGAATCCCTCCTATTTATAGAGATCCCGTGTCAAAACCCTAATGGGTCCTTTCCCTAGTGGGTATTGGATCTGCATCCAATAAGACAAGGGCTCCGTCGGATATCTCATATCCGAACCTCTACTCATCGCAATGCCTACCATATGTGTGTGACCCTCTAGGCCCAATATCGAGCTGGCCGTGAGTCATACCTGTCAGAACTCCTTCTAACTAAGTGAATTATTATCTCTGTAATAATTCACTCGACTCATCAACTACGGAAGTACTAGGCCACTACGCCGTAGTCCCCAGACGATACAGGGGAATCCAATCCATTGGACCTGTCTGTCCTCAGTTACCATGTACCTATAGTCCCTCATCCATCTAATATCCCAGAGACCGTATATCGAGCATGGTGCTGTCAGACCCATACGGTTTCTACTCGAGTCTCGCTCTAATCGGATTCTCCCGGAGAACTCTTTCTCTCTCAACCCGAATGACCCTGGCCAGGGATTTGTCTGAGCAAGAACACATGGGATATTCCTCTCATGATACCGAGAGTGGATGATCCTCTATCGACACTCAATAGCCCTCGTAAGGTCGACTACCACTCCCAATGACCAGCTGTACTAGATCTGGGAACAGCCAAACCTATAAGTCTGGTATCAAAGAGTGGAGCACTCATACAGGACATCCTTGGTGTCTCAAGTCTAAGAACCAGATACACCACTAGGACTACGGAATCGTTGTCTGACAATAAGGCATCATCAACCATCCAGCATTCCGTAAGCGGATCAATCAGTGAACTCATTCTCCAATGAGCACCTGTATTGTATCCCTAGTGTCCCTACACGAGCAGCTATGAGACCAGCTGCATCCATCATATGGACGAGTATACAGCACACCAGTCTATCCGGTTATCACGATGTCCCTCTCGAGTAACCTATGACCGGGATTATTTAGGAAATGTGTTTAAAGGTGAATCGATCTCATTATCGTGATCTCATCACGATCCGATTCCCATTGCACAAATCCAAGGACATCACAATATATATGCATTTATGCAATAGTTATAAAGTGATATATGCCAAAATATAATAAGCAAAAAGATTCTGTATCAAGTCACACGTGCCATCACTCACGTGATTGGCTTGCTGGGCACTTATGACTAGCAATCTCCCACTTGACCTAAAGCCAATCACCTATGTGTCTGATCCCCATCAGACCCCTGTGACGCTCAAAGACAATCTGAGACAATGGCTTTGTAAGTGGATCTGCAATGTTATCTTCGGATGGAACTCTTTCCACTGCTACATCTCCTCGGGTTACGATCTCTCTTATAAGCTGGAACCTCCTCAGAACACTTCTGATGAGACCCGGGTTCCCTTATTTGAGTAATCACCCTATAGTTGTCGCAATATAAGGAAGTCGACTTGTCGCTATCTGTATCGACTCCCAAATCTGTGATGAACTTCTTCAACCAGACTCCCTCCTTTGCTGCATCTGATGCAGCAATGTACTCCGCCTCTGTGGTCGAGTCAGCAGTGGTATCTTGCTTGGAACTCTTCCAGCACACTGCTCCTCCATTCAAGGTGTACACATACCCTGAATTCGACTTGCTATCATCGACATCAGACTGAAAACTTGAGTCAGTGTAGCCTTCAACCTTAAGGCTATTACCTCCATATACTAGTAAAAGATCCTTAGTCCTTCTCAAGTACTTAAGGATACACTTTACTGCTTTCCAGTGCTCCAAGCCTGGATCCGCCTGATACCTGCTCGTGACACTCAGAGCATGCGCTATATCAGGCCTAGTACATAGCATGGCATACATGATAGACCCTATTGCTGAGGCATAAGGTATCATATCCATGTTCGCCCTTTCTTCTGGAGTCTTTGGGGACATACTCGTAGAAAGCGATATCCCATGTCTCATCGGTATGAGACATCTTTTGGAATTTTCCATGCCAAACCTTTTGACAATAGTTTCTATGTACCTGGATTGGGACAAGCCAAGCATCCTTTTGGATCTATCTCTATAGATTCTAATCCCCAAGATATAAGATGCTTCTCCTAAGTCCTTCATGGAGAAGTGTCTAGATAACCAAGCCTTTATTGTGGATAGCATTCCTATGTCATTCCCAATGATGAGGATGTCATCCACATATAACACCAAAAAGCTAATAGCGCTCCCACTTACCTTTCTGTATACACAAGGCTCATCTTCGTTCTTAACGAAGTCATAAGATCTGATTGCCTCATCAAATCTTATGTTCCAACTTCGGGAAGCTTGCTTTAGTCCATAAATGGATCTAAGCAACCTACACACCTTATCTGGGCAGTTCTTGGACACGAATCCCTCAGGTTGCATCATATACACCTCCTCCTCCAGGTTCCCGTTGAGGAATGCGGTTTTCACATCCATCTGCCAGATCTCATAATCATAGTGTGCTGCAATAGCCAATAGAATTCTGATGGATTTTAGCATTGCTACGGGTGAGAAAGTTTCGTCGTAGTCAACACCTTGCCTTTGACGATACCCCTTAGCCACTAGCCTTGCTTTATAGGTCTCTACCTTTCCATCTACTCCGATCTTTTTCTTAAAGATCCACTTGCAACCGATGGGTACAATACCTTCGGGTGCATCAACTAGGTTCCAAACCTTATTGGAGTACATAGAATCCATCTCAGAATTCATGGCTTCTTTCCACTTCCCGGAGTCTATACTCATAATAGCCTCCTCGTAGGTCTGGGGATCAATATCCTCTACATCCTCTGCTCTAATATGTCCCACATATCTCTCAGGAGGATGGGATACTCTATCAGACCTGCGTAAAGTTGAAACTTGTGTATTAGATACCTGAACAGACTCGGGCTGTAGAGTGGTGCTTGAGCTTGGTTCCCTAACTTCGCTCAACTCTATCATTCTCCCACTGTCTCCGCCAAGAATGTGTTCCTTCTCAAGGAACACTGCTCTCTTAGCTACAAAGACCTTTTGGTCCTCGAGATGATAGAAATAATACCCACAAGTTTCCTTGGGGTATCCCACAAATTTACATCGTCCTGTCCTTGATTCTAACTTATCGGGGTTGTGTCTTTTAACATGGGCAGAGCAGCCCCAAATCTTAACTACTTTAAGATCAGGCTTCTTCCCTTTCCATATCTCATATGGTGTAGACACCACCGACTTAGTTGGAACTCTGTTCAGAAGGTAAGCTGCGGTTTCTAGGGCATATCCCCAGAATGAGATGGGTAGGTCAGCGAAACTCATCATGGACCGTACCATATCTAATAATGTACGATTTCTCCTTTCAGAGACACCATTGAGCTGAGGTGTATAAGGAGGTGTCCATTGGGATAATATCCCATGGTCCTTGAGGAAGTGAGTAAACTCTGTACTTAAGTACTCACCTCCTCGATCTGATCGAAGAGTTTTGATACTCTTTCCAGTCTGGTTCTCCACCTCATTCTTATACTCTCTGAATTTCTCAAAGGCCTCGGACTTGTACTTCATTAAGTACACATATCCATACCTTGAGAAATCATCAGTAAATGTAATGAAGTAGGAGTAACCTCCAATGGCATGAGTTGACATGGGTCCACATACATCACTATGTATGAGTTCCAACAACTCAGTGGCTCTCTCTCCAGTTCCACTAAATGGAGAGTTGGTCAGTTTTCCACGAATGCAAGGCTCACAAGTTGCATATGACACATAGTCGAATGGATCTAGATATCCATCATTTAGCAACTTTTGAATCCTTCTTTCATGGATGTGACCTAGTCTACAATGCCACAAGTATGCACTGTTCAACTCATCTCGTTTCCTCTTAGACACATTTACATTCATGATATGTGGAGTAGTGTCTAACATAAATAAACCATTATGCAATGTTCCTTTCGTGATGATCTTATCATCTAATAATATTGAACAACCATTGTTCTCAAAAACAAATTTATATCCACTAACTGTTAAACATGAAATGGAGATAATGTTTTTGATAATAGAAGGAACAAAATAACATGCATCTAATGCAATAAAAGCTCCACTAGGCAGATGTAGGGCGACCTCGCTAACAGCTAATACAGCAACTTTTGCTCCATTACCCATCTTGAGGTCCATCTCGCCTCTCTCTAGTCTCCTAGGCCTTGCCAGAACCTGCAACGAATTACATATATGATAAGCACTACCGGTATCTAATACCCATGTGTTATCATAAGAGTCTGACAAATGGAGACTGATCATGAATGTACCTGAAGCTTCATCAAGCTTTTGTTTCGCCCTTTCTGCAAGGTACTCTTTGCAGTTTCTCTTCCAGTGCCCATCTTTACCACAGTGGAAGCACTGGCCTTTGTCCTTTGTTGGGTCTTTCTTAGCAACCTTTGCTTTACCTTGTTTGCCCTTGCCCTTTCCCTTCTTAAGGGACCTTTCTGCTTTCCTTTTCTTTCTGGTCTCACCAGTGTAGAGAACTGGCTTCTCTTTCTTAATAGTACTCTCTGCCTCCCTCAACATATTGAGGAGCTCTGGGAGAGTCACCTCAAGCTTGTTCATATTAAAGTTCATTATGAACTGTGAAAAGGAATCTGGTAGGGACTGAAGCACAATGTCCACACACAAGTTATCCTCTAGGACCATTCCTAGACCTGTGAGTTTCTCTATCCACTCAATCATCTTTAGGACATGGTTCTGAACCGGTGTCCCCTCAGTCATCCTAGCGCGGAAAAGGCTCTTGGATATCTCATATCGTTGAGTCCTTCCCTGTTCCTCAAACAATTTACGGACATGTAGGAGAATGGATCTGGCATCCATCTTTTCATGTTGTCTCTGTAACTCTGGAGTCATAGAGCCCAACATATAGCACTGAGCAAGAGTGGAGTCATCAATGTACTTCACGTAGCGAGCGATCTCATCCTCGCTTGCCCCTTCTTCGGGCGTAGGCATCACTGTATCAAGGACGTACACGATTTTCTCCGCTGTGAGAACAATTCTCAAGTTACGGAGCCAATCCGTATAATTTGGACCAGTGAGGCGGTTGACATCAAGTATGCCACGTAAGGGATTTGAAAGCGACATTTTCTGAAAATAAAGATGTAGCAAAAATGAATAACATGCAGATTTTGCAAGAAATAAACTATCAAGATATGGACTTCTATCTTAATATGCTCCCACTATTTTACTAACGAGTCACGCGACACCCTCAGCACGTGAAACGGAAGTCTCCGGCAGACTTCTAGTGGGGATCAGGATCCAATCAGCGTCTTAGTGTAACCTCGAGGGACTCGACCAATCACACTAAGCCTAAAAGGTAGACAACTCTTGCCGATCACAACTCCTTGTGATTCCCGTCCTGTTCGGCCTCCGAATCACCATGGCCTCGAGGGACTCGACCAACCATGATGCTCGGTTAAGTCAACACCTTCGTTACAAGATGAGTCTGATTTGATGATATACCCTCGAGGGACTCGACCAAGCATATCATGCCCTCAGGTCACCGGTGACATCTCTATATCGTAAGCAAGATAGCGAATCGCGATATAGGTGAGTCTCGAGGGACTCGACCAACTCAACCTACACCGGGATTCGGTTCCTACTCATAACGATGGAAGGCCACGTGGGTCAATCTAATTGCCTCACGTTTACCGACTTAATATTATCGAGAGATGTTTCTATGATTTGGTCTCCTAATATGACATGTCACACATATACATATTTAATATATATCTACATCGCATGCAAATATATATACATATCTAGTATGTGTATAAGCAATCACACCAGATGATCATGGACCACAACCTAATATGATTAGGCCCGAGCCAGTAGGCCTAATCACTCACATCAAGATCTATGTGTGCAACGGTGCATCTCCATGCCTTATGATCGTCCATCTCGTCCTCGTCGGTTCCGTCGACATCTTGATGCATCTCCATGCATCACGATCGTCCGTCTCGTGGGTCCCGCTATGGCTTCCACGCTCCCGCTGCGCCTCCTCATGTGATTACAACTTAATCATAGGCACGCAGGCCCGACAATAAACGAGAAATATAATGGAGGTTCGCAGACCTCAATAATAATAATCACAAGTACACACATCACACGGTCCATGATCATCCGTCCACTCATCATACATCACATGTATAAATAATCATCATCATGTAGGACTACTAGATAATAATAAAAATAATAATCAACTAAACCTTTTAATTAATTAATATTTTCTGAAATCAGGGATATATAGGAAATTTCTCAATTCCTAAGGGTATTTTCGTAATTTGGACAAAAGACAGAAACTGGAATTTCTCAAATTCCGAGGGGCAAAACTGTCTTTTGCGCAGAAAACCCTAATACCCTTTCCCCTTTTCGCTGCTGCCGCCGCCGCCACCCTGCCGGCGGCGGCCTGTGCGGCGGGGCGAGGGCACTGCCCTCGCCTGCAGGCGGCACGCCCGCTGGCGGCGATGCCGCTGCGGGTGGGCGCCCTCTTCGGGCGCCGCTGCCTCCGCAGGCGGTGCTGTCCCGCCGGGCGGCCGCCCCTGTGGGGGGGTTTCGCCCGCGGGAGCAGCGGCGGCAGGCGTCGCGCGTCGCTGCCCTGCGGCGGCAGGCGTCGCGCGTCGCTGCCCTGCGGCGGCAGGCATCGCGCGTCGCTGCCCTGCGGCGGCAGGCATCGCGCGTCGCTGCCCTGCGGCGACAGGCGCCGCTTCCTTTCGGCGGTAGGCGCCGCTGCCCTGCGGCGCCTCTGCCCGTGGGTTGCCAGCCCCGCCGGCAGCAAGCCTGCTGCAAGCAGGCCGCCGGCCGGCTGCTGCAGGCACAGCGCTTGCGCATGCGCCGGCGCTGTGCTGCCTGGCTGCGGCTGCGGCTGCCGCTGCAGGTGGCTGCAGGCATGCAGATCGAGGGCAGCAACTGTTGTTGCCCTTCCTTGCTTTTGCGTCAACGATTTTGACGTCAAAATTCTTCCTAAACACAACACACGCAGTTCAAAAACCAATCATTCGCACGAACAACCTGGCTCTGATACCACTGTTGGGAAATCATAGGGGGGGCGACATCATATGCGCAGCGGAAGAACAAGAAAACAAAAATCCCCGATTCCCAAAAGGATGTTCATCGTCGTGCGAAGATTATTTAGGAAATGTGTTTAAAGGTGAATCGATCTCATTATCGTGATCTCATCACGATCCGATTCCCATTGCACAAATCCAAGGACATCACAATATATATGCATTTATGCAATAGTTATAAAGTGATATATGCCAAAATATAATAAGCAAAAAGATTCTGTATCAAGTCACACGTGCCATCACTCACGTGATTGGCTTGCTGGGCACTTATGACTAGCACCACCGCTAGACCCTTCACTTCACTGGTTGGGCTTTAAATTTAGCCCAAACCAAGTCTAATTTTGGGCCCAATTGGCCCCTAACCAAGATATAGGATTATTTCTTAATCCTAATCCTAATTACATGTGAACTACATAACTAAAAACATCCTAAGCAAGTTTTCAACCGCGAACGTCGAGTCTTGTTCCGACGAGCTTTCCGACGAACTTCTTCCGACGGACTCCCAGTAAGCTCCCGATCTTGTGACGACTTTAACGAGTAGCCGAGCCTTCTTGGTGATCTCCGCGAACCTTCGACGATCTCTTTAGCGAACTTCCCAAAATTCCGACAAGTTCCTGAATTCTTCTCGGTTGGTTTCGACAACATCTCCGACGATTCTTCGGACTTTTAAACGTCCATCGAACTTGACTCCGGTATTCTTGCTTTGTGTTTCCTGATTATCGTAGTTAATCCTGCACACTTAACTCAATAATATATATAGATTAGATCAATTAACCCATCAATTGATTTTATCATCAAAATCCGAGATTCAACACAAGCCGCAAGAGAGGACGATGCGCTGAAGAATCAGACGAAGTGCCAACCAATGACGTGCCGGGCAATAGAATGTCAATTCGCATTGTAATAATTGTCTAGATCATAGTAGAGTTTTGGCTTGTGTGTGCAGGATTAACTATGATAACGATGAAGACATAAAGAGAAACAAAGTGTCGGAGTCAAGCGCGAAGGATTTGTTGTGAGTTCGAGAGTTCGATGGAAGTCCGAAGGTTCATCGGGAATGCTGCCAGAACTAGCCGAGAATGAGTAGGGAGCTTGCCGAAGGGTTTTCGGAAGCTCGCCGGAAGGTTCGTTGGAAGTTCGTGGAGCTCGCCGAGAAAGATCAGAACTTGCTGAAGAAGCTCGTTGGAACTCGCCAAGATGAAATCGTGAAGTCTAGGAGCTTGCCGGGAGTCCGTAGAATGGTTTCCGAGAGTTCGTCGGAAGACCACCGGAAGTTCGCCGGAAGCTCGCGCGGAAAAAGTCTTGACTTGTGGACTTTGTAATAGCTTAGGAAATGTCTTTAAATTCGTAGTTAGCATATTAATTAGGGTTAGGATTATGTGTTAATCCTATAACCAAAGTAGGGGCCAATTGGGCCCGAGTTCGGACTGGTTTGGGCCAAGTTTGGAGCCCAACCAGTGAGCTGAAATAGTGTAGGCGGTGGCACCGCTAGATTAGGCGGTGGCACCGCCCAGAGCCTGAGAACTGAGCAGTGGCACCATTGGACTGTGCGGTGGCATCGCCCAGCACCCGAGAGGTCGGGCGGTGGCACCGCCAGCCTGGGGAACCTAAGAGAATTCAAAATTTGGAGCCCAAATTTGAATCCTCTTGGGGCCTATAAATACCCCTCAATTCTCAGCAGAGAACACAACCTTTGAGAAAGCAATAGATTGAGATAAAAGTCTTAGAGAAGTCTTTAGCAAGTCTTGTTCTCAATTGCTTGAGTGTTCACCTCCTTCTTTCTCTTCAAAAATTTGTAAGAGTGTGAACCATATGTAAAAGGTTGTAAGAGGGGTATTTGTCCTTCCCCTTCAAAGAGATTTGTTAGTGGAAGTTGGGAGCCTCATTGAAGAAGGCTTTGTAAGTGGATGTAGGTCATTTGACCGAACCACTTTAAATTGGCGTGTTCTCTGGTTTGCATTTACTTATTGCTATTTACCTTACTACAAACCTTCATACGTGCTTTACTTTCTCATTACTTTTGCTGCACACCTTTATGAATATGCTTTTAAGTTAAGCACTTCCGAGTTCGATTTTTTATCGTACGAAAGATTTTCCAAAACCGACGTTTTAATCTGCTGCACTAATTCACCCCCCCCCCCTCTTAGTGCCGCTTCGATCCTAACAATTGGTATCAGAGCCCAGTATTTCTCATTTCGGATTTACACCCGAGAGAAATGGTTCTTCATGGCTTTCAAAAGGGCTTATCGGTTGTTCGTCCACCGTTGTTTAACCGATTGGACTACACTTATTGGAAAACTCGAATGAGAGTTTTCTTGATTTCTATGAATTTGGATTTATGGAATATCGTTGAAAATAGTTTTCAACTTCCCTCTAAACCGATGAACGAATGGTCGGATTTGGAGAAGAAGGATTTTTCTTTAAATGCAAAGGCTATGAATGCCTTATTTTGCGCTTTGGACAAAAATGAGTTCAATCGGGTTTCTACGTGCGAAACGGCTTTTGATATTTGGCGAACACTTGAAATCACGCACGAGGGAACTAGTAGAGTAAAAAACTCGAAAGTTAACATTTTATTGCATGATTTTGAGATTTTTCGAATGTAACCAAGCAAGACTATAGGCGACATGTACACCCGTTTCACGGATGTCGTCAATAATCTAAGAGTTCTTGGTAAATATTTTTCAAATTTTGATCTCGTAAGCAAGATCTTAAGATCCCTTCCAAAAAGGTGGGATCCTAAAATAACCGCAATACAAGAAACAAAAGATTTAAATATTTTTCCACTTGAAGAACTAATTGATTTGTTGATGATATATGAAATGATGCACAATGCACATGATGAACAAAATCACCTTCCAAAGAATAGGAAGGATTTGGAACTCCGGACAAATGAATACTACTTGAGCGATGACTCAAGTGATGAGGACAATGATGAACTTGAACTTCGAACACTAAATCTTAATAAGTTTATTAAACAAAAATCTAAAATAAATAATGAACTTGAACGGAGGAAGAGACCAAAGAAGAGGAAGGCAACCAAGGATGAATTAAAAACTTTCAAAGGTGAAACGATGAATTGGGCTTTGACGAGCTTCGACTACAAGGTAAGTAGCTCAACTCTCTTGAATTATTTTGAAATTACATAATACTTTTCATGAGTTATTTTTAATTTAGTTTAGGATTAATTACATGAAAATAAAAAAAATTAGAAATCATGCTTATCATTCTAGTAATTTTAAAAATAATCATGAAAATTGTATGTTTATGATAAACAAAATGATTTTGATTAAAAATGCCTTATGAAATATGATATCATGCCTAATAAATTTATTTTTTGAAGCTATGCACGTTGATGATGAGTTTTGGGTAATTTAAAGTTTATTGATTATTGATGATTTCCATAATGATCTTTTACGATTTATGGATTATCGATTGACACCATGATGAAAGTTGCTTTCGAAAATGATGCATGGCTTTTGTATGCAAACTAAGCATGAAAAGATAGATTCATCTAAAAAGAAAAATGTATGACTACAACAAATAACAAATGATTTTGGTTGAAAATACTTTATACTCAATGAAACCATCATTGATGAATATGTTTAATAGTTTCTTTGGCTTATATGCTATATCATGATAAATATTTTGAAAATAAATGAAATCATGTTTGATTTGAAGTAATGCATAATGATTATGCTTAATGATGCATTTTTTTATTTGACATAAAAGTGGCTTTAAAAAATGATATATATTTTGATTTGACATAAATGAAATAGGCATGCTTATATGAAATAGTGAAGTGTCATGCTTGACAATTGTATACTTAATGATGCATAAATTTGTAATAAAAATATTAATATTTTAATACTATGATTTGATGATTTTATGCATGACATTGTAAAGTTATATATAATGATGCATAATGATGAAATTGTGTAATAAAAATATTAAACATTTTGAAACCATGTTTTAGTGTCATGCATATTGATCATGCTTAATAAATCTCGAAATTATGTATGATGAATCTTACGATTTATGGATTATTGATTTTTACCATAATGAAAGTATCTTATTGATCTTTGTTGTAATAAATCTTACTCTTTTGGTTTTAAACATGATATATGTTTTTATTTGCCATAAATGAAACAAAATCATATGTTTTGAAACAATCGAAAAGAGGGAAACATTCTTGAAAATTATTTTGCTCAATCTTATTGATTTTGATGAATCCATTTGTATCATCTTTGTGAATCTCTTGGATTTTGATAATGATTTTGATGATTTAAATTTGAATAAATGTTTATCGAAATCACGATCTTGATCTCTTGAAATTTATAACATGAAATCCTTTATGAATCAAGATTGTTTTCTATTTAAAAGGAGATTTGTCGAAATGTTTCAGTCTTTTAGTATTCATGATCTTGATAATTATGTTTTGAAACTTTATGTAAACCAAGAATGTTCATCATGATTCTCTCTTTGAATATTTAAAGAGGAGAATTTTCTAGATGAATCATGATTTTAATGATTGAATATTTGATGTGCATGAATTGAGATCTTGCTCTCCTACTATTCTTTTTGCTATTCACCAAAAGGAAGACTAATTCTAATAAACCATGATATGCTATATGAATTTTATTGTATTTATGAAGTAATATCTCATCACTAATTTTTGTTTATATTCCTTCATGTGATGATATGAATGTATGAAACACTTATGATATGATTTTTTATACAATTCCATGTATTCGTGAAATATTTATCTCATCACCCAATTAATTCCTCTTGATACTCCTAATGTGATGAAGTGAAATTATGCATGAAATACAAATGGGGAGAAGTTTTGATCATACATGGTAGGATATAATTTGACAAATTGATACCATCATGATATGAAACATTTTGATTTGCAATGATGTATGTAATACTTGTGCTTTCTAATTATGATGTGATGTATTATATATGATGTAAATCATGATTTAAAATACTATGAGTTGTTGCTAAAATGATGTATTATAAATATTGATTTAATGTTTTGTATCATGAATACTCTAAATGATGAATGTTTGGTATCATGATCAAAATATTGATAAATAGTTAAACATTTTAGTATCATGTATGATATCCTCATAATGTTGATCGATTTATTCAATATCGTGCATGAATGAATATAAGGTTTTTGAAAATGTACATATTCTAATTTGAAAATATGATGATGTACAAATAAGATTGATACTTACCTTTGTCATAATTGATGTAAAGGGTCTTTCCTTCTTTTTGACAATGACAAGAGGGGAGATAGCTAGCTTGCACAAGTCAAGAAGATGCAAAAACTTGATTGCTAGCTTGCCTATCTTAAGTAGCAAAGATTGCTAACTTGCTTATTTCAAGAAGCAAAAGTTGTCTTCTTGAACATCACTATCTTGCCTATCTCAAGAAGCAAGACTTGCAACCTGCACATTACAATAGGAAGCAAGAATCGATAGCTTACACACTTCAACAAGAAAGCTATCTTGTATTTGCTTTCGAAATTTTTGCTAGCTTGTATGTTGCAAAACTTGCTCACTTTTTCAAATACTTTGCTAGCTTGCACTTTGTAAAGGAATAAAAAATAGCACTTCTCAAAAGAGAAGAAAGAACTTATTATCTTGAACATCACAAAAATTTCCTACCTTGCATGATGTAAAATTTGCTAAGATCACTATCTTAAAATAGTTGTTATCTCAAAAAAAAAACAAATGTGCTATCTTGCCTATCTCAAAATACAAAATATGCTAACTTGTTACGGAAGCAAAATTGCTAGCTCAAACATTGCAAAGGAAGCAAAAATTTGCTAGCTTGAAACTTACATATCATGAAAATTGCTAGCTTGTAGTCTAAAGAGAAGCAATTAGTTGTTATCTCAAGAAAAGCAAACATGCTAAACTTACACATCTTTAATTGCTAGATTGCATAATGATAAAATTTGATACTATGTTTTTCATGCAATGTATGGAACTTTTTATCTCTAAACACATAAGAGTAGGAACTTCTCTTTTTTGTTGATGACAAAGGGGGAGTAGTATGATGACATGACATGTTATGCATAAGTTTATGATGATATGTTGCTTGGATTCTTGAATCCAAGAGTTTCTATCAATAAGCCATATTGATAGGGGGAGTTTGTTTAAACTCCGGGAGTTAAGATTAACTCCGTCATCAAGTAGTTGTCATCATAAAAAAGGAGGAGATTGTTGAATCTCGTATTTGGATGATGAAACCACTTGATATGTATTTATGATTTAAACTGCATTTTGAGTGATGTAGGTCTACTTGATCAGGATTAGATAGTTACCATAGGAGGAATTGACGTTGCACCAGAGGAGATCACGTCAGGATATTGGACGGTAGAAGGCTTCGGACGTCGGGCATCAGGCCAAGAGCGAAATTGTGCCAAGGATATTGGGGTTGCGGAGGTCAACCGTCAATTGGGCAACAAGCCGCAAGAGAGGACAATGCGCTGAAGAATCAGACGAAGCGCCAACCAATGACGTGCCGGGCAACAAAATGTCAATTCGTGTTGTAATAATTGTCTAGATCGGAGTAGAGTTTTGGCTTGTGTGTGCAGGATTAACTACGATAATGATGAAGACATAAAGTGAAACAAAGCATCGGAGTCAAGCGCGAAGGATTTGTTGCAAGTTCGAGAGTTCGACGAAAGTCCGAAGGTTCATCGGGAATGCTGCCGGAACTAGCCGAGAATGAGTAGGGAGCTTGCCGAAGGGTTTTTCGGAAGCTCACCGGAAGGTTCGTTGGAAGTTCGTGGAGCTCGCTGAGAAAGATCAGAGCTTGCTGAAGAAGCTCGTTGGAACTCGCCAAGATCAAATCGTGAAGTCTAGGAGCTTGCCGGGAGTCCGCAGAATGGTTTCCGAGAGTTCGTCAGAAGACCACCGGAAATTCACCAGAAGCTCGCGCGGAAAAAGTCTTGACTTGCAAACTTTGTAATAGCTTAGGAAATGTCTTTAAATTTGTAGTTAGCACATTAATTAGAGTTAGGATTAGGTGTTAATCCTATAACCAAAGTAGGGGTCAATTGGGCCCGAGTTCGGACTGATTTGGGCCAAGTTTGAACCCCAACCAGTGAGTTGAAATAGTATAGGCGGTGGCACCGCCCAGAACCCGAGAACTGAGCGGTGGCACCGCCCAGCACCCGAGAGGTCGGGCGGTGGCACCGCCAGCCTGGGGAACCTAAGAGAATTCAAATTTTAGAGCCCAAATTTGAATCCTCTTGGGGCCTATAAATACCCCTCAATTCTCAGCAGAGAACACAACCTTTGAGAAAGCAATAGATTGAGATAAAAGTCTTAGAGAAGTCTTTAGCAAGTCTTGTTCTCAATTTCTTGAGTGTTCACCTCCTTCTTTCTCTTCAAAAATTTGTAAGAGTGTGAACCATTTGTAAAAGGTTGTAAGAGGGGTATTTGTCCTTCCCCTTCAAAGAGATTTGTTAGTGGAAGTTGGGAGCCTCATTGAAGAAGGCTTCGCTTGTGGATGTAGGTCATTTGACCGAACCACTTTAAATTGGCGTGTTCTCTGATTTGCATTTACTTATTACTATTTACCTTACTGGAAACCTTCATACGTGCTTTACTTTCTCATTACTTTTGCTGCACACCTTTATAAATACGCTTTCAAGTTAAGCACTTCCGAGTTCGATTTTTTATCGTACGAAAGATTTTCCAAAACCGACGTTTTAATCCGCTGCACTAATTCACCCCCCTGTTAGGACCCTTTTTCTGAGCTTTTGAATAATGTTTATTGAGTCTATTTAGTCCAGTTGTTTATTGAGTCGATTTGGTTTAGTTAAAATCAAGTAGAGGTTTATTTAATATTTATTTATTATTAGAGTTCAAGTCTTGAGGGACTTTGGGTGGAACTCTATAAATAGGGATGTAACTGCTTCTTTTCGGTAATCTATGAAAAATACTATTGTCTTTGGACAAACCCTAGGAGGCCGATCCCCTCGAAGTGATCAAGGAGGGCCGATCCCCTCGAAGCGATCAAGGAGGCCAATCCCCTCGAAGCAATCATTATCATCCACATTTCTCCCTTTTCTTCCACGATAAGACTTTAGGGTCTTATCATTTGGTATTAGAGTCTACGATAAGACTTTAGGGTCTTATCATTTGGTATCAGAGCGGCGATCCTCGGCGTTCTCGTTGCAGTTCATCATCTCAAAAAAAAAAAAAAAGCAAAGAAAGAAAGAAAGAAAGAAAGAAGAAAGAAAGAAAGAAAGAAAGAAAAAGCAGCAACCGCAGCCACGCACCCCTGTTTCCCTTGCTTCCAGCCAGCCCACCCGTCGCCCGTCGCTGCTCTCCTGCCAGCAACCGACTCTGCCCCACTTCCGGCCAGAGTCCACCGCCACCTCCCACCAGAGCCACCACCGCTGCCAGGAGACGACGTTGCCAGCGTCCCACTTCGCCGCAGCCCTCCTCCTCTTCTTTACCGCTGCTGCTGGGCAACTCCTTCTCCACCGCAGCCGCTGCTTCCCGACCGATCGATCACCATCACCCGCCTCCCAGCCGCAACCCTAGCCGTGCCCCGCCCTTGGGTCGCAGCCCCTCGTTGCAACGGTTGCAGAAACAGAGTTCCTCTGTTGCCGCAGCCCTCGTCGATCGCAGCCGCGCCTCCACCAACCGCGCCGCCTCCAGCACTCCTCTTCCCCTCCAGCGCCGTCGCCGCCCAGCCGACTCATCACCGCTGCGGGCCACCGTGCGATGACCGCCGCACGCCTCCCAGCAGCCGATCATCCTTGCTCTGCATCCTTAGTGCCAGAAACAGGGCAACTCACCGGTTGCCCTTGTTCCCAACCGTGACACCGCCGACTCCTCCTCCACCGCTGTCGCTGCTTCTCGGCCGCACGATCACCGCCACACCGCTGTTGCTAGCATCGCCAGCGGCTCAGGCTATGGTGCGATAGAAACAGAGCACCCTATTTCCCATCTCCAGCATCACAACTTCTTGGCCAGCGACGACGCTTGCTACCTTTTTCTCCACCGCCAACGCTGCGCTCTGGCCAGCGACCACCGCAGCCTTCTCCTCACTTCTCCTCAACCGCACGTGATCCTTCCAGCCAACTCCTTCGGTGGTGCGACAAAAACAAGTACGCTGTCTTGCCTCAACCCCAGCTGCAGCCACATCAACACAGTCGCCTTCCAACCCCGGCGCTCTCACCCCACGCAGTGATAGAAACAGGGTAGCTACTCTTCCTCCAACACAGTGACCGCAGCACTGCCCTTGGCATCCACCTCCTCGGCAACTTCGCATTGACAGTGTTGATGCCCTTGACCGACACCAAAAACAGAAGTTGAGATTACAAATTTGCAGTCTTACGCAATGGCCACTGATAACTCGGTGAAAACACAAATGGAAGCATTGGAAATCAGAATTGAGAACCGACTGCAAGAAACACTTAATAATTTCAAAAAGAGCCTACTCGAGAGCCTTAGCAAATTTCAACAAAATGGAGGCTCAAGTTCTACATTGCACAGATCTGAAAATACAGGAAAATGGCCCCAAGATTGTGACACAAATTACTCACACATGAAGATAGAATTTCCAAGATGGAAAGATGGAGATCCGACCAATTGGATCTCTAAGGCAGAAAATTTTTTCCGTTTTCATAGAACCTCAGAAGAATCTAAGGTAGAAGTGGCCTTAATTTAGCTCGAGGGAGATGCACTCCAGTGGTACAATTGGTATGAAATGGGAGTAGTTCAAAAGAGTGCTTCTTGTTCGCTTTGGCCCATCCGAATATGAGAATGTTGATTGCCAGCTCGCCAAAATTCATCAAACTTCTACAGTGTTAGAATATCAGAGTAGGTTTGAAAGATTATCAAATCAAGCGAGAGATTGGTCGAACCGACAACTTCTGGATACATTTATTGAAGGGCTTATTCCAGAGATCCGATGTGAAGTTAAGGCTCGTCAACCCCGTACTATAATAGCTGCGATCTCATTTGCAAATCTACATGAGAAAAAAATTAGCAAGGAAAGATCAGCAAGGGATTTGTATTATGATGAAAAATGGAGTATGGAGCACCGATGTAAACAAGGGCAACTTTTGATGATTGAACCAATGGGAGAGGAATCGAAAGTTAAGAATGTGGACTCCGATCATGAAGGTATAAATTCTAATGAAGATGTTGGACCTACCATATATACAATGCATGCATTAGCAGGCTACTCTAACCCGCAAACTATGGAAGTTGGTGAAACTCTAGAACATCAGCCTGTTATAGTTTTGATTGATACTGGTAGCACTAACAATTCTATGGACAGTGAGACTGTTGACCAATTGGCCCATCACATTGAAGACTATGATAGATTTGAAGTAAAGATCGTTGATGGATGGATTTTCACTTGTGATAGCAAAGGTTCAAAGATAAAATTGATTATACAGGGCCAGAAGTTTCATGCAACGATTGCTACATTAAAAGACCGACTTGTTGCTTACACTATTAAAAAGTGGAGATCATACTTACTTGATCAACGGGTTGTGATGCGTTACAGATAGTCTATGGCTAAAGTGCTAAAAGAGAAGCTCCCAAAGATTGATGCTGCTCAGCCTTGAGGACAAGGCTGATTTGAAGAGGGAGGAACTGTTAGGACCTTTTTTCTAAGCTTTTGAATAATGTTTATTGAGTCTGTTTAGTCCAGTTGTTTATTGAGTCGATTTGGTTCAGTTAGAGTAAAGTAGAGGTTTATTTAATATTTATTTATTATTAGAGTTCAAGTCCTGAGGGACTTTGGGTGGAACTCTATAAATAGCGATGTAACTGCTTCTTTTCGGTAATCTATGAAAAATACTATTGTCTTTGGACAAACCCTAGGAGGGCGATCCCCTCGAAGTGATCAAGGAGGGCCGATCCCCTCGAAGCGATCAAGGAGGCCAATCCCCTCGAAGCGATCATTATCATCCACATTTCTTCCCTTTCTTCCACGATAAGACTTTAGGGTCATATCATTTGGTATCAGAGCCTACGATAAGACTTTAGGGTCTTATCACCCCCCTCTCTTAGTGTCGCTCCGATCCTAACAGGTACCGCCTAGGTCAGTAGTAGTACTGCCCAGCTAGGCGATTATACCACTAGAGCCTAGGTTCCCAAGTTCCATTAGGTGGTGGTACCTCCTGACGTAGGTGGTAATATCGCTAGTACATAGAAAACCTAGGGATTTAAATTTTTAGCTCCACTATTGAAGCCATTTGGGATCTATAAATATCTCATTCATGCTTGCTTGATGAAGCAAGAAAAGACCAAGAATTCTTGAGGATAAAAGTGTTGTAAACTCTCTTAAAAAATATTGAGTCTCTTCCTCCTTGACTTTAGGAGTCATTCTAAGGGAGGTGTGAGATTTTGTTGTAAAAGAGAAGTGTGAAGGTTCTCTCCTAAGCCTATGAAAATAAGAAAGAGTTGTAATAAGGGTAGTTAATCTTCACCCATTGAAAAGAAGATTAGTAGTAAAAGTCAGTGGCCTCGAGGGAAGAGGAATCAAGAGTGGTTGTAGATCAGTTTGACCGAACCACTATAAATCTGGTTTGTATTTATCTTTATTCTTTTCCTTGCTATTACTAACTGATATAGATGCTCACTATTCTTACTCACATTTTAAGTTCAATGCATTTCTGATATGAATTTATCGATCAAGCTTTCAAATTGAAACTTTATTTCGAAACCATTAATTCACCCCTCCCCCCTCTTAGTGCCTTTACGATCATAACAATTTTCATCAAAGCTTGGTTCTCTCAATTGGATTAACACCTAAGAGAGATTTAATGACTTTTTGTAGCAATCAAGAGGGTCACTCTTGTTGAAAAATCTACGGCGACATCACATATACAGTGGAAGAATAGGAAACAAAAATCTTAGATTTTCTTAAAAAAAATTAGTCTCTTGTCATCGTGCAAAGATTGCGAGTGCAAAAACCTACAAAATTAAAAATTACACATATAAAAAAATTATATTACCTTGGGAGATCGTATATCCCTGAATTCCTACAGATCTATGGGAGAGATTGAAAGAAGTCAATTGTCATCCTCTCTAGTAGTGATCCACACGGTAGAGATTGTGAAGATCCTCCTCAAATCATTGCTCAAATCTCCTTGCTACGCGCACTACGCAATCAATAAGGGGTTCGGCCCTTCTTGCTATCCACATGCCCCTAATAGGGGCTGCAGATTGAGGAGAGGGATAGAGGAGAATAGAAGGTGATAGCTAAAAGGGATCTAGCATATGGCCTTTTGGTTCCCTCCTATTTATAAAGGGCCCATATCATCTTAACCCTAATGGATCCTGCCATATTGGGTACTATATCTCCATCAAACTACTCAATCCTCTTAGATTAGTGGATCTCTACCCATTAATCTCTCATTGACTCTCATTGGATCTCATCCATAGGATCCAATAATTCAGGGACTTATTGGATATCTAATAAGATAGAGGCTCCAATGTATATCTCATATCCGAACCTCTACTCATCGCAACACCTACCATATGTGTGTGACCCTCTTGGCCTAATATTGAGCTGACCATAAGTTATACCTGTCAGAACTCCTTCTGACTTAATGAATTATTATTTCCATAATAATTCATTTGACTCATCGATTGTGGATGTATTAGGCCACTACGTCGTATTCTCTAGATGATATAAGGGAATCTAATCCATTGGACATGTCTATTTTTAGTTATTATATATCTATAATCCCTCATCCGTCTAATATTCTTGAGATCATATACTGGGTATGGTGCTGTCAGGCCTAAATAGTTTTTACTCGAGTCTTGCTCTAATCGGATTCTCTTGAAGAACTCCTTCTTTCTCAATCTGAATGACCCTAGCTAAGTATTTGCCTGAGCAAGAACACATGAGATATTCCTCTTATGACACCAAGGGTGAATGATCCTCTATCGATACTCAATAGTCCTTGTAATGTTGGCTACAACTCTTGATGGTCGATTGTGCTAGATTTGGAACTTTCAATTCGTCTAATATCTAAGAGATCGTATATTGGGTATGATGCTATCAGGCCCAAATGGTTTCTACTCGAGTCTCGCTTTAATCGGATTCTCTCGAAGAACTCTTTCTCTCTCAATCTGAATGACCCTAGTTAGGGATTTTCCTGAGCAAGAACACAAGGAATATTCTTTTTATGACACTGAGAGTGAATGATCCTCTATCGATACTCAATAGTTCTCGTAAGGTTGGCTACCACTCTCGATGGCCGACTATGCTAGATTTGGAACTTCCATGTCTATAAGTCCGGTATTAGATAGTGGAGTACTCATATATGATATCCTTTGTGTCTCAAGTCTAAAAACCAAATATACTACTAGAAAGACGGAATCACTCTCTAACAATGATGTATCATCAACCATCCAATATTCTATGAGTGGATCAATTAATGAACTCATTCTCCAATGAGCACTTACGCGGTATCCCTAGTGTCCCCACACGAGTAGCTATGAGACCAACTGCCTCCATCATATGGATGTGTATATAGCACACCAGTCTATCTGCTCATCTCGACGTCCCTCTCGAGTGATATATAATTAAGATTATTTAGGGTCTGTGTTTAAAGGTGAATCAGTCTCATTATTATGATCTCATCATAATTTGATTACTATTACATAAATCAATGGACATCACAATATATGTAGCATACAAGATAAAGTAATAAAATGTCAAATAATATAATAAGTAAAAAGAGCGTATGCCATGTCACACATGCCATCACTCACATGATTGACTTGTAGAGTACATATGACTAGTAAATCTATCACTCATCCTCCTATATTTAATGGGACGAACTATATGTATTGAAAAACATGAATATAGATTTTCTTGTTTTCTATGGATTTTGATATATGGAATGTTGTTGATTGTTATTTTCAAAAATCTTCTAAACCGATAAATGAATGGAATAAAGTTGAAAGTAAAATATTTTCTTTAAATGCTAAAGCTATGAACGCTTTATTTTATGCTTTAGACAAAAATGAGTTTAATTGTATTTCTATATATGAAACTACACATGATATTTGACACACACTTGATGTTACTCATGAAAGCACAAATAGAATAAAAAGATCTAAGATTAATCTTTTGATATATAATTATGAATTATTTAGAATGAAGACAAGTGAAACTATTGGTGACATGTACACTCTTTTTACAAATGTTGTAAATGTTGAATCTTGGATTTTGATGATGAAATTAATTGATGAAGTTATGATCTAATATGCATTTGAGTGACATAGAACTAATCTCGATTAAGGAAAGATAATTTTATTAAAAGTAGAAAAAATCAAACATTAGGCCAGAGTAGAATATGTTAGAAGATTGGATGTCAGGCTGGACGAATGGTCAACGTGTTGGAAGGACTTCGTGCTATGAGTTTGAGCATCGGGTCGAAGGATCATATATTGCACTGACGAGATTGGAAGTTGCAGGAGGTCAACATATCGATTGGGCAATACGTCGAAGGATCAAACAAAGTGCCAGATGAACAAATGACATGCCAGACAATATAGAATTTACACTTGTAATCAATTATGTCTAGATCGAGTTAGTTTGGGCCTAATTGAGTTAGTTTTGGGAGTTATCCTACTAACTCAAGTAGGGGCTAATTGGGCCTGAATCAGGGTTGAATTGGGCTTGTTGGTTGGCCTATTCAATGACTTGGAGCTAGGTCAAGCGATGGCACTACTAGGGTTAACAATAGAATCGCTTGAGGCTTGACTTCCAAAGTAGTGTCTGGGTGGTAGTACTGCTATACCGCTAGAGCCTAGTCTCCGAGGTTGTCAAGTAGTGCTATCGCCCACTATCAGACTAACAAGTGATGGTACAGCTAGTTGTCAGTCTAGCAAGCGATATTACCACTAGTACCTTGAAATCCGGGATAAGACTATTTTAGCTCCAAATTTGAATCCATTTGGGGCCTCTATATACCCTACTCATTCTTGCTCGGTTTACATAAGAATTGAGAATAAAAACTTAAGAAAATGCTATTATAATCTTATGATAATTCCCCTCCTCTTCTCTAAGTTTGATTTTAGTTTAAAGAAGGGTGAGTGACTTGTAAAGGTATATCTTCTAAACCTATGAAAAGAAGAAAAGGATTGTAAGAGGATAGTTGATCTTTACCCATTGAAAGAAGATCAATAGTGGAAGTTGGTGGCCTTGACGGAGGAGGAATCAAGAGTGGATGTAGGTTACGACGACCAAACCACTATAAATCCGATGTACTCTCTTCTTTGCTATTTATCTTTATTGCTTACTAATTTGGTTGCTCATAGTATTTTGCACTTACTTTAAGTCAAGTGCACTCGATATCAGTTTTCATCGAACGAGATTTGTTTTGAGTTAAACGAAAGTTTCTAAACCATCGAAGATTTTATGAAAGTACTAATTTAACCCCCCTCCCCCTCTTAGTTTTGATTTCAGTCCTAACAGTTGGTATCAGAGCCATGTTATTCTCAGTTGGTTTAAAATCCAAGAGAGTTTAAATAGTTTTTGTTGGTAATCTAGAGTGTTACTCTATTACTCGTCCTCCTATGTTCAATGGGATAGACTACACGTATTAGAAAACTCACATAAGGATATTTTTGATTTCTATGGATTTTGATTTATGGAATATCGTTGAAAATATTTTTTAAATATCTTTTAAACCAATGAACGAATGGAATGATTTGGAAAAGGAGACTTTCTCTTTGAATGCTAAAGCAATGGACGCTTTATTTTATGCTTTAGACAAAAATAAATTTAATCAGATTTCTATATACGAAACTGCACATGATATTTGACACATACTCGAAGTCACACATGAAGGCACAAGTAGAGTTATAGAGTAAAAAATTAATCTTTTGCTGCATAGTTATGAGTTATTTTGAATGAAACCAAGCGAGACTATTGGAGATATGTACACCTATTTTACGATGTCATCAATGGTTTAAAAATACTTGGTAAAATATTTTCTAACTTTAAACTTATAAATAAAATACTAAGATCCCTTTCAAAAAGTTGGGATCCAAAAGTAACGGTAATACAAGAAGAAAAAAACTTGAACAATTTTCCGTTTGAAGAACTTATTGGGTCTTTAATGACCTATGAAATGATATGTATGACATATGATAAACATGAGAACAACTTTCTAAAGAATAAGAAGGATATGACACTTAAAACAAAAGAAGACCACTTAGGAGAAAACTCAAGTGATGATGATGATGACCATGAACTCCTCACAATAAAATTTAAGAAATTCATAAAATAAGAATCTAAGAATAAAAATAAACTTAAAAAGGATAAAATAACTTGCTATGAATGCAATCGGTTTGGGCACTTCAAAAGCGAAAGTCCATAACTAAAGAAGAAGGTGCTTGTATAAAAGAAGAAGAAAGCACTCAAGGCTATTGAATATCAAATTTTGATGATGAAATCAATTGATGAGTTTGTGATCTAATCTGCATTTTGAGTAACACAAGACTAGCTTCAATCAAGGAGAGGCAAATTTATTAAAGCAAAAGGAATCAGACATTGGGCTAGAGTGAACATATCAGAAGATTGGACGTTGGGCGAGAGGATCGGTCGACGTGTTGGCAGAAGGCTTCGTGTCATAAATTCGGGCATTTGGCCGAAGTATCGGAAATTGCACTAAGAAGATAGGAAGTTGTGGGAGTCAACAAACCGATTGGGTAATACGCCGAAGGAGAGGACGATGCGTCGAAGGATTAGACGAAGCACCGGATGAACCAATGACATGTCGGACAAAGGATTCATGCTTTATAATCATTTATCTAAGATCGAAGCAGTTTAGGGGGGCTAATTAAGTTAGCTTTGTGGAATCTCAGATTTTGATAATGAAATCAATTGGTAAATTATTTAATTCAATATATATGTTGAGAAAAGTGTGTAAGATTAACTGCGATAGCGATCAAGGCATAAAGCAAAATGAAGTGCTGGAGTCAAGATTGAGAATTTGTTGGGAGTTCGAGAGTTCATTGGAAGTCCGGAGGTTCATCGGAAGTGCCACCGGAATTAGCTGAGAAGTTAAGGAGCTTGCTAAAGAAGCTCATCAGAACTCGCCAAGAAGATCATCGTGAAGTATAGGAGCTTGCCGGGAGTCCGTTGGAAGATTGCCGAGAGATCATTGGAAGTCCATTGAAAGATCGTCGGAAGCTCGCCGGAAGAAACCTAGACTTACTAGACTTGTTTTGTTTAGTGTATACCTTAAAAATCAAAGTTAGGACATAATTAGGATTAGGAGGTAATCCCACTAACTCAGTTAAGGGCCAACTGGATCTAAAATAGGGCTGAGTTGGATTGGATGAAAGGCCCACTCGGCCACTTGGAGCCTTGCCAGGCGGTGGCACCGCCCACGGTGGACGGTGGAACCGCTTGAGGCTTCGCCTCCCAGGAGATCTGGGCAGTGGTACCACTGGCAGTTAATGTTTCTAGGTGGTGGTATCACCCTATCAAGCGGTGCTACCACCTGAGCCTAGTCTCCGAGGCTCTATCAAGCAATAATACCGCCAAACTAGGTGGTGGTACCACCCAGTGTCAATGTTACTAGCGGTGGTACCGCTAGTACTTCAAAAACCAAGGATATGATACTTTTTGGCTCTAATTCTGAAGCCAATTGAGGGCTATAAATACCCCTTACTTCTCAGCTAGTAAAGCATAGAGAAGTGATAAGAACTGAACTGAAACTATAGTGAAATAGCTTGCAAAAGTTGAGAGTTCACCTCCATCATTTTTAAGTGTGAAAGTTTGTAAAAGGATAGTGAGCCACTTATGAAAGTTCTGTAAAAGGGTGATTGATCTTTGCCCTTCAAGAAAGATCAATAGTGGAAACTGGTGAACTTATTAGAGGAGGTGTCGGTAGTGGATGTAGGTCGGACAACCGAACCACTATAAAATTGACATGTTCTCTTCTTGGTGCATACTTTACTTTTGCTGCATTCTACTTTACTTCATTGCAAACTATCCAATCCCATCCTCTCTACTCACTTACAAACTTATTCAAGTCAAACATTTTTTCAAAACATTTTCGTTGAACTAAGAGTTTCATCTCACGAAGATTTCTAAAGTTGTTTAAATTTATCATTTTTATCTACTGCACTAATTCACCCTGCCCCCTCTTAATGCCATTCTTGATCCTAACAATTGGTATCAAAGCGAGGACACTCTCAATTTTGGTTTGAAACCCAAGAGAGATGGTGTTTGTCAGTAACCAAGAGGGTCATTCATGTTAGGATCGAGAGCACTAAGAGGGGGGGGGTGAATTAGTGCAGCGGAAATCTTACAGCAATTTAAAAGCTAAAGCTGCGTTCGTCCGATAAAAAATGATTTCGATATAAAAGCAGAATCACAGTGCAGTTTGCGTCTAAGCGCAGTTTTGCGTCTAAGCGCAGTTTGCGTCTAAACACAGTTTGCGTCTAAGCGCAGTTTGCGTCTAAGCACAGTTTGCATCTAAGCGCAGTTTGCGTCTAAACTCAGTTTTACGTCCAAACGCAGTTTTACGTCAAAACGCAGTTTTACGTCTAAACGCAGTTTTGCGTCTAAACGCAGTTTTACGTCTAAACGCAGTTTTACGTCTAAACGCAGTTTTGCGTCTAAACGCAGTTTTACGTCTAAACGTAATTTTACGTCTAAATGTAGTTTTGCGTCTAAAAGCAGTTTTGAACCTTGAAAAGCGTTTTACGTAGAAAGCAATTTGCAGTTATAAATGGAATCCGAATGTAAGCGTAAACTGCAGTGTGAAGATCGTACGAAAACACGATTTACGTTTGAATGCAGATTCTGAAAGATCAGAGCTTAAAAACTCGTTCGTAAAGGCGCTGAGGGCAGTAGCAATGTAGGAGGTTTGCAGTAATGATAAAGTGCTCAAGGTAAAAGCAAACCAGAGATTTAGAGTGGTTCGGTCAGTCTTGACCTACTCCACTTTTGGCTTCCTCCTCCGACGAGGTCACCTACGTCAACTAGCTGCCTTCCTTCAATGGGCGAAGGCTAACTGCCCTTTTACAGTTTCTCTCCTTTTGACAGGCTCAGGAGACAACCTTTACAGATCCTTTCTCTCCTCTCTTTACAACTCAAGACTTGAAGAACAGAAGGAGGAGAACTTTAGGACTTTACACAAATTTGAGCTCTTAGAATCACTGAAAAGATCAAGAATTCGGTGTGGATCTGTATCTCTTCAGTGCTGAATGGGTGGGGTATTTATAGGCCCCAACCCAGTTCAAATTTGGAGCTCAAAACGATCAAATCGATCAAATCCCAGAATTCTGGGATCAGGCGGTTGCACCTCTTGACTGGAGAGGTGGCACCGCCTGGCAGAGCTCGAAGACTGAGCTCAGGCGATTGCTTCTCTCTGCCAGAGCTCGAAGACTGAGCTCGGTGATTGCATCACCTGGCAGAGCTCGAAGACTGAGCTTGGTGATTGCATCACCTGGCAGAGCTCGAAACTGAGCTCGGTGGTTGCATCACCTGGCAGAGCTCCAAACTGAGCTCAGGCTGATGCACCTCTCTGCCAGAGCTCGAAGACTGAGCTCGGTGATTGCATCACCTGGCAGGGCTTGAGACTGAGCTCAGGCTGATGCACCTCTCTGCCAGAGCTCGAAGACTGAGCTCGGTGGTTGCATCGCCTGGCAGAGCTCGAAACTTGAGCTCTGGCGGTGCTACCTCTTGGCAGAGGAGGTTGCACCGCCCAGTCTAGCTCGAAGACTGAGCTCTGGGCGGTTGCACCTCTCGGCTGGGGCGGTTGCACCTCCCAGCCTCGCAGCCCTGGCGGTTGCACCTCCTGGCTGGGGCGGTTGCACCTCCCAACCTCGCTGGAAGACATAGCCTGGGCGGTGCTACCTCCAACCCTGGCGGTGGCACCTCTTTCACTATTCCAGCTCACTTGGTTTGGCTCCAAACTTGGTCCAAACCAGTCCGAACTTGGGCCTAATTGGCCCCTACTTGGGTTATAGGATTAACACCTAATCCTAACCCTAATTAACGTGCTAACTATGAATTTAAAGACATTTTCTAAGCTTTTACAAAGTCCGCAAGTCAAGACTTCTTTTGGCGAGCTTCCGGCAAACTTCCGGCGGTCTTCCGATGAACTCTCGGAAACCATTCTGCGGACTCCCGGCAAGCTCCTAGACTTCACGATTTGTTCTTAGCGAGTTCCAACGAGCTTCTTCGGCAAGCTCCGATCTTTCTCGGCGAGCTCCGCGAACTCCCAACGAATCTTCGAACTTCCGTCGAACTCTCGAACTCGCAACAAATCCTTCGCGCTTGACTCCGACACTTTGTTTCGCTTTATGTCTTCATCGTTATCATAGTTAATCCTGCACAATTAAAACAAAACTTCGATCGAGACAATTAATCCTTAGCCATTAACCAAGTTGTCCGGCATGTCATTGGTCCCTCGACGCTTCGTCTGATTCTTCGGCGCATCGTCCTCTCCTGCGGCCTATTGCCCAATCGGCCAGTTGACTCCACAACTCCGATATCCTTGGCACAATACCCGCTCTTCTTGGCCCGATGCCCGAGTCTACGGCCCGAAGCCTTCTGTCGATACGTCGACCGATCCACCGGCCCGACGTCCAATCTCTTGACATGTTCCTCCGGCACAACATGATTTTCCTGCTTTAATTGTCTCATCCTGATCAAAGCATCCTGCGTCACTCAAAACGCAGATTAAATCATAAACATATATCAAGTAGTTTCATCATCAAAATACGAGATTCAACAATCTCCCCCTTTTTGATGATGACAACCACTTGATGACGGAGTTAAACTTAACTCCCGGAGTTTAAACAAACTCCCCCTATCAATATGCCATATTGATAGAACCTTGAATTCAACCTGAATTCAAGTCATTGCAATATTCATCATGAATACTTGCAACACATCAACATGAACATATGCATAAACTTATGCATCACATGTCATGTCATCAACATACTTCTCCCCCTTTGTCATCAACAAAAAGGAGAAGTACCACAATCAAGTGTTTGTGATATTGGTTCAATTCATTGCATGAAAAACATAGTATCAAGTTTTATCATAATGCAATCTTTGGAGCTAGAAGATTTAGCAAGTATTTCATCATGCTTAGAACATTCATGCTATCAAGTTTTAGATATGCAAGTTTTATAGCATATAAGATAGCAAGTTCTACATCATGTAAGCTAGCAAATTAGAGATGTTCAAGAAGGCAACTCTTGCTTCTTGAAAATTTTGCTCACTTTGCTAGATGCGCAAGTTAGCATTTTTGCCTCTTTTGAGATAGCAACTTTTTGCTTCTCTTTAGACCAACAAGCTAGCAATTTTTACGATATACAAGTTTCACAATATATAAGCTAGCAAAAATTTCGAAAGCAAATACAAGATAGCTTTCTTGTGTAAGCTCATGATTCTTGCTTCCTATTGCAATGTGCAAATTGCAAGTTTTGCTTCAACTAAGATATTCAAGATAGTGATGTTCAAGAAGACAATTTTTCTTCTTGAAATGAGCAAGTTAGCAATCTTTGCTACTTAAGATAGGCAAGCAAGCAGTCAAGTTTTTGCATCTTCTTGACTTGTACAAGCTAGCTATCTCCCCCTTTGTCATTGTAAAAAAGGAAGAGAGAATACAGTTTTGTACTTCTTTTTTCCTTTTACAACGATTTCAAAATCATGACAAAGGATGAATAATCAAGTTATGAATGTCAAGACAATTTTTCATCATGAATATTTTATCATTGCATGCATCATTATCATAAGTTGAAGTATTACATGCATGATATCATATCACCATTCATAATTACATTAATGTTTCAATATAGCAATTTCTTCTCAAAATGTGTAACTTGGCACTCATAGCATTTTAGATCATGATTTACATCATATGCAATACATCACATCATAATTAGAAAGCAAGTATTGCATGCATAATTGCACATCATAAATGTTTCATATCATGATGGTATCAATTTTGTCAAATTATATCCTACCATACATGATCAAAACTTCTCCCCATTTTATCATTGAAAACAAGAAGAAAGTAGGGGGTAGAGCATAAAAGTATTAAATATTTTAATCATTTCAAGGCATCATAGATCAAGTTATGATTCGTGATTCATCATAAAGCAAGTTAGTTTTCAATCATCACATAAGGCATTTAAGGAATTTTTGAAACATAGGAGAATGATTAATTTAAGCATACAATGTTTCAATCCAATTCAAGTCATGAATATCAATGCTTTCATATTGTGAGTATTAATTCATGAATACCACAGGATATTATTTGTGACTTCAATTTTGCAAGATCAAGATTATGATTCAAATCAAATCATTAACTTGAAATTCATAATCAAGTCATTAAAATTAATTTCGAGATTCACAAAATATCATGAAATCATTAATCTCGATCAGATGGGAAAAGCATTTTCTTTTTAAGTGATTCTTTTAACGCATCATAAAAAAAAAAAAAAAAAAAAAAAAAAAAAACTCATTCATAATTCAAGTGATTTACAAGATATCATAAATGAATTTATCACTTGTATTTCATCAAAATCGAGAACTCTAGAGATAGAAAATGATTGAAGCATTTAACATGATTGATGCATGATTCATATTTAAAGTGTATCTTATATCGTAAATACGAATCAAGCATTTGTCAAATCTGAAATCATCCTCAAAATTACATTCAATAAATTCATGTATGACAAGCATAGATTTATTGAAAAATCAATAAGAAAGAGGATTACATTTCAAGTGTTCATCAATTGTAGCATTTCATCATGTGGTAAGATATCAATGCGTAAAACTGTGAAGCAAGATTTTGTTTGATATCTTGATACAGGGCATATAGCAATGATAGCAATCATATATTTCTTGGTGATGCAAGCATGGGATAATCATAGCATAGTGTTTATAGCATCAATTCATATATTTCTCCCCTTTTTTAAGTGTTTCATCTTAAGTGATCGATTTCATGTTAGCATGCCTTTTCATTTATGTCAAATGAAAACATGCATCAACGTTTAGGATCGTAAAATGAATTTCATCATAAAACCATCAATCACAAAAATCATCATGTATATCTCATGCATGAAATTGTCAATCGAAATATTTAATTTCATCATTATGCATTTCTTCAAATCAAACATGATCTTTAATCAAAATCGAGAAATAACGATGGAAATTAACATAATGCACATTATTACTTCTTAACCATGATTTCATATTTTCAATCAAGATCATTTTATTTGTTTATCATAAAATATGCAATATTATCATTTTTGAAATTACTTAGTATGATCATAATAATAATTTTTTTTTTTTTTTTAACATGTAATTTTTAAGAAAATTAATTCTAAACTAAAAGAGAAAGATACATCATGAAAGCATCAAGTAATTTCAAAATAAATTAGGGGGATTTCGATTACCTCATCATTGTAGGCTGTTAAGGTGTAGTTTGCCGCCTTGCTTTTGTTGACTTTCTCTTCTTCGGAGGAGCTCGATTCATCCCAGTTTTTGTTCTTCTTCTTGCGTTTAAAGCAAGTAGTTTGATTCTTTTTGCTTTTTAATTTTCGTTTCATTTGTAGTTTAAGTTCACCATCACTTGAGCTTATGCTCGAGTGGTCTTCAAATGTTCTATGTCCCAAATCCTTCCTGTTCTTTGGAAGGTGGTTCTCAAGTTCTTCACGTGCATTGCACGTCATTTCATATGTGATCAATGAACCAATTAGTTCTTCAAGTGGAAATTGGTTCAAGTTTTTCGATTCTTGAATAGCAGTAACTTTTGAATCCCAAGTTTTAGAAAGTGAGCGCAAAACTTTGTTAACGAGTTCAAAATCCGAAAAGCTTTTACCAAGTGAATTTAAACCATTGACGACATCCGTAAAACGGGTGTACATGTCAACAATGGTTTCGCTTGGTTTCATATGAAAAAGCTCGAAATCATGCAGTAAAATATTAACTTTCGAGTCTTTGACTCTACTAGTTCCCTCATGCGTGATTTCAAGAGTGCGCCAAATATCGAAAGCCGTTTCGCACAAAGAAACCCGATTGAACTCATTTTTGTCCAAAGCGCAAAATAAGGCATTCATAGCCTTTGCATTTAAAGAAAAATACTTCTTCTCTAAATCCGACCATTCGTTCGTCGGTTTAGAGGGAAGTTGAAAATCATTTTCAACGATATTCCATAAATCCAGATTTAGAGAAATCAAGAAAACTCTCATTCGAGTTTTCCAGTAAGTGTAGTCCAATCCGTTAAAGAACGGTGGACGAAAGACCGAAAAGCCCTCTTGAAGAGCCATTTCTCTCGGGTGTAAATCCGAAATGAGAGATACCCCGCTCTGATACCAATTGTTAGGATCGAGAGCACTAAGAGGGGGGGGGTGAATTAGTGCAGCGGAAATCTTACAGCAATTTAAAAGCTAAAGCTGCGTTCGTCCGATAAAAAATGATTTCGATATAAAAGCAGAATCACAGTGCAGTTTGCGTCTAAGCGCAGTTTTGCGTCTAAGCGCAGTTTGCGTCTAAACACAGTTTGCGTCTAAGCGCAGTTTGCGTCTAAGCACAGTTTGCATCTAAGCGCAGTTTGCGTCTAAACTCAGTTTTACGTCCAAACGCAATTTTACGTCAAAACGTAGTTTTACGTCTAAACGCAGTTTTGCGTCTAAACGCAGTTTTACGTCTAAACGCAGTTTTACGTCTAAACGCAGTTTTGCGTCTAAACGCAGTTTTACGTCTAAACGTAATTTTACGTCTAAATGTAGTTTTGCGTCTAAAAGCAGTTTTGAACCTTGAAAAGCGTTTTACGTAGAAAGCAATTTGCAGTTATAAATGGAATCCGAATGTAAGCGTAAACTGCAGTGTGAAGATCGTACGAAAACACGATTTACGTTTGAATGCAGATTCTGAAAGATCAGAGCTTAAAAACTCGTTCGTAAAGGCGCTGAGGGCAGTAGCAATGTAGGAGGTTTGCAGTAATGATAAAGTGCTCAAGGTAAAAGCAAACCAGAGATTTAGAGTGGTTCGGTCAGTCTTGACCTACTCCACTTTTGGCTTCCTCCTCCGACGAGGTCACCTACGTCAACTAGCTGCCTTCCTTCAATGGGCGAAGGCTAACTGCCCTTTTACAGTTTCTCTCCTTTTGACAGGCTCAGGAGACAACCTTTACAGATCCTTTCTCTCCTCTCTTTACAACTCAAGACTTGAAGAACAGAAGGAGGAGAACTTTAGGACTTTACACAAATTTGAGCTCTTAGAATCACTGAAAAGATCAAGAATTCGGTGTGGATCTGTATCTCTTCAGTGCTGAATGGGTGGGGTATTTATAGGCCCCAACCCAGTTCAAATTTGGAGCTCAAAACGATCAAATCGATCAAATCCCAGAATTCTGGGATCAGGCGGTTGCACCTCTTGACTGGAGAGGTGGCACCGCCTGGCAGAGCTCGAAGACTGAGCTCAGGCGATTGCTTCTCTCTGCCAGAGCTCGAAGACTGAGCTCGGTGATTGCATCACCTGGCAGAGCTCGAAGACTGAGCTTGGTGATTGCATCACCTGGCAGAGCTCGAAACTGAGCTCGGTGGTTGCATCACCTGGCAGAGCTCCAAACTGAGCTCAGGCTGATGCACCTCTCTGCCAGAGCTCGAAGACTGAGCTCGGTGATTGCATCACCTGGCAGGGCTCGAGACTGAGCTCAGGCTGATGCACCTCTCTGCCAGAGCTCGAAGACTGAGCTCGGTGGTTGCATCGCCTGGCAGAGCTCGAAACTTGAGCTCTGGCGGTGCTACCTCTTGGCAGAGGAGGTTGCACCGCCCAGTCTAGCTCGAAGACTGAGCTCTGGGCGGTTGCACCTCTCGGCTGGGGCGGTTGCACCTCCCAGCCTCGCAGCCCTGGCGGTTGCACCTCCTGGCTGGGGCGGTTGCACCTCCCAACCTCGCTGGAAGACATAGCCTGGGCGGTGCTACCTCCAACCCTGGCGGTGGCACCTCTTTCACTATTCCAGCTCACTTGGTTTGGCTCCAAACTTGGTCCAAACCAGTCCGAACTTGGGCCTAATTGGCCCCTACTTGGGTTATAGGATTAACACCTAATCCTAACCCTAATTAACGTGCTAACTATGAATTTAAAGACATTTTCTAAGCTTTTACAAAGTCCGCAAGTCAAGACTTCTTTTGGCGAGCTTCCGGCAAACTTCCGGCGGTCTTCCGATGAACTCTCGGAAACCATTCTGCGGACTCCCGGCAAGCTCCTAGACTTCACGATTTGTTCTTAGCGAGTTCCAACGAGCTTCTTCGGCAAGCTCCGATCTTTCTCGGCGAGCTCCGCGAACTCCCAACGAATCTTCGAACTTCCGTCGAACTCTCGAACTCGCAACAAATCCTTCGCGCTTGACTCCGACACTTTGTTTCGCTTTATGTCTTCATCGTTATCATAGTTAATCCTGCACAATTAAAACAAAACTTCGATCGAGACAATTAATCCTTAGCCATTAACCAAGTTGTCCGGCATGTCATTGGTCCCTCGACGCTTCGTCTGATTCTTCGGCGCATCGTCCTCTCCTGCGGCCTATTGCCCAATCGGCCAGTTGACTCCACAACTCCGATATCCTTGGCACAATACCCGCTCTTCTTGGCCCGATGCCCGAGTCTACGGCCCGAAGCCTTCTGTCGATACGTCGACCGATCCACCGGCCCGACGTCCAATCTCTTGACATGTTCCTCCGGCACAACATGATTTTCCTGCTTTAATTGTCTCATCCTGATCAAAGCATCCTGCGTCACTCAAAACGCAGATTAAATCATAAACATATATCAAGTAGTTTCATCATCAAAATACGAGATTCAACAATTCAATCACACGTCCACCCATGTTTAATGGGACAGATTATACCTATTGGAAAACTAGAATGAGGATTTTTCTAATTTCTATAGATTTTGAGTTATGGAATATTGTGAAAAATGACTTTCAAAAGTCTTCTCTTCCAATGAATGATTAGAATGAGTTAGAGAAGAAGACTTCTTTTTAAAAGCCAAGGCTATGAATGCCTTGTTTTGCACTTTAAATAAAAACAAATTCAATCGAATGTCTATTTGTGAAATGACTTTCGATATTTGGCACACACTCAAAATCACTCACGAAGCCACTAGTAGAGTAAAGGAGTCCAAAATAAATTTTTTAGCCTATTCTTATGAATTGTTTCGGATAAAACTAAGTGAGACCATTGGAGACATGTACACCCAATTTATGGATGTCGTCAACGGTCTAAAAGCGCTTAGTAAAAGTTTTTCTAACTTTGAACTCATTAATAAAATATTGAGATCTCTTCCAAAGAGTTGGGACCCTAAAGTAACGACCATTCAAGAGGCAAAAAATTTGAATAATTTTCCTTTCGAAGAACTTATCGAGTCATTAAGGACCTATGAGATGACTTGCAACACTCATGAAGAGCTTAAGAACAACCTTCAAAAGAACAGGAAGGATATAATACTAAGAACTCATAAAGACCACTTGAAAGGAAGTTCAAGTGATGAGGACTATGATGATGACTTGGTACTCTTGACAAGAAAGTTCAAAAAATTTATAAAAAGAAATAAATCTAAAAATGATACTAAAAATAAAATTGAACTCAAGAAAGAATAAGTGAGATGCTATGAATGCTAGAAGCTGAGACATTTCAAAAGCGAATATCCCCAAGTGAAGAAGAAACAACCAAAGAAGAAGAAGGCGCTTAAAACAATGTGGGATGATTCGAGCGATTCTGAAGACAAAGAACAAAGCAATAAGAAAATCGCAACTACGCACTAATGACTATCAAAGATGAGGTAAGTGGTTCATTAGATGTAAATTTATCTTTGAATGAGCTTTTAAGTACTTTTCATGATTTGTTCAATGACTATAGAATAATGAGCAAAAAGTATAATCTTTTTGAAAAAGAAGCATGCCCTTTTAAATAATGAATTTAAAAAACTTAAGCATGATAATCCTTCGTTGCCTCCATACACTAAGTGTAAATTCTTAGAGGCACTTGAGAAGGAAAACTTGCTACTCCAAGAAACTCTAAAAAAGTTTAAGGTTGATAGCAAGTCATTGAACATGATTCTTGCTAATAAGGGTCACATTCATAGAAGAGGCAGAATCGGATTTGTGAGTAGCGCTCACCAAAATCCAACTACCTTTGTTAAATGCCCTACTTTGCATGTATCACCCCACACCAAATGTAACTTTTGTTGAAAACTCAGACATGTTGCTTATAAATGTCTATTTAAGAGATATAATCTACACAAATTGATTTGGGTTCCTAAAGGAACCGTAAAGAACTTCATGCAAAATGATAAGTTGAGTAGATTGATTTTTGAGGCATCCAAGGTAAATGAATATATAAAAATCACCCTTTTTTGTAGAAATATTTACTATCATAAGCTATGAGCAAGAGATGGTATCTTAATAGTGGATGCTCAAGGCATATAAGCAGAGATCTATTTAAATTCTCTAAGCTCACTAGCCTAGACAAAGGGTATTTCACCTTTGGAGACAACAACAAAGGTAAAATCATTAGCAAAGGAACCATAGGTAACAAATCTAACTTTTTGATTGAAGATGTGTTATTAGTTGATAGCTTAAAACATAATCTTTTGAGAATTAGTTAATTTTGTGATAAAGGATACATCATTAGATTTGAATCCAATGCGTGCATTATTGAAAAACCAGACAAAATCACATATATGATTGCCCTAAAATAAAATAATGTATACACTATTTATATTAATGATCTTTGTAAAGAAATATATTTTTCGGTTTTGAATGATGATGCTTGGTTTTGGCATAGGAGATTAGGTCATGCTAGCATGAAACTAATATCTCAAATCTCATCTAAAGAACTTGTAAGAGGTATTCCTAATATTAAGTTTTTAAAAATAATGTGTGTGATGCATGTCAACTAGGAAAATAAATAAAAAGTATTTTCAAATCAAAGAATCAAATAAGCACCTCTAGACCATTGCAATTGATCCATATAAATTTGTTTGAACCAATTGATATAACTGTTGAATCTCGGATTTTGATAATGAAATCAATTGATGGGTTAATTGATCTAATCCATATTATTGAAGTTAAGTGTGTAGGATTAACTACGATAGCCTAAAAACATAAAGCAAGGATACCGGAGTCAAGTTCGATGGACGTTTGAGAGTCCGAAGATTCGTCGGAGATGCTGTCGGAACCAACCAAGAAAGATCGGAGACTTGTCGAAACTTTCAGAAGTCTACCGAAGAGATCGTCAGAGGTTCGCAGAGATCACCGAGAAGGCTCGGCTACTCATTGAATTCGTCACAAGATCGGGAGCCTGCTAGGAGTCCACCGGAAGAAACCTGAGGGCGTATCGGAAGTCCGCCGGAAAGCTCACCGGAACAAGACTTGACGTTTGTCGATTAAAAACTTGCTTAGGATTATGTTTTCAGGTACGTAGTTCACATGTAATTAGGTTTAGGATTAAAGGATAATCCTATATCCTGGTTAGGGGCCAACTGGGCCCAAAAGTGACCTGGTTCAGGATGGACTTGAAGCCCAACCAGAGATCCGTAAGGATGGGCGATGGCATCGCCCAGAGCTCGAAGTGTCAGGCGGTGGCACCGCTAGACTAGGCGGTGGCACCGCCCAGCACCCAAGATCAGGCGGTGGCACCGCCAGTACACCGTTTGATAGACATTGATAGGCGGTGGCACAACCACTGATAGGCGGTGACACCGCCAGTCTCGGAAACCCAAGTGAATTCAAAATTTGGAGCCTAAATTTGAATCCTCTTGGGGCCTATAAATACCCCTCAATTCTCAGCAAAGAATACAACTTTTGCAAAGCAATAGTTTGATATAAGAGCCTTAGCAAAGTCTTAGCAAGTCTTATTTTTAAATTGCTTGAGTGTTCACCTCCTTCCTTCTTGTTGAAAAAATTGTAAGAGTGTGAACCACTTGTAAAGGTTGTAAGAAGGGTATTAGTCCTTCTCCTTCAAAGTGATTTGCTAGTGGAAGTTGGGAGCCTCATTGAAGAAGGCTTCACAAGTGGATGTAGGTCATTTGATCGAACCACTTTAAATTGGCATGTTCATTGAATCTGTGAGTACTTACCTTTCTGCAATCGTTTTCGATTTTTTACTTTACTCAAGTTACAATCAAAGAGAAATCTCTTTGCATTTTACGGAATCATTTTCGAACTTACAAGATTTAATCTGCTGCACTAATTCACCCCCCCCTCTTAGTGCCCCTCCGATCCTAACAATTGGTATTATAGCGATGCTCACTCTCATATTTGGTTTAATACCCAAGAGAGATGGTATGCATGAGGGTCATTCTATCACACGTCCACCTATATTTAATGGGTCGGATTACACGTATTGGAAGACCCGTGTGAGGATCTTCCTCATTTCTATGAATTTCGAGCTTTGGACTATTATCGAAAATGGATTTCAAAAATCTTCTCTTCCGATGAGTGAATGGAATGAATCGGAGAAGAAGGTTTTTGCTTTAAACACAAAGGCTATGAATGCCTTGTTTTGTGCACTAGACAAAAATGAGTTTAATTGTGTTTCAATTTGTGATTTGGCTTTTGATATTTGGAAAACTCTTGAAGTCACTCATGAAGGCACTAGCCGAGTGAAAGAGTCCAAAATCAATATACTTGTGCACTCTTATGAACTTTTTCGAATCAAACCAAGTGAGTCCATCGGAGACATGTACACCCGTTTCACGGATGTCATCAATGGACTCAAAGCTCTTGATAAAGATTTTTCTAACTTTGAACTAGTAAATAAAATCTTAAGATCTCTTCCTAAAAGTTGGGATCCAAAAGTTACGGCCATTTAAGAGGCTAAGGACCTTAAAACATTCTCTTTTGAAGAACTTATTGGGTCTCTCATTACCTATGAAATGACGTGTCAAGATCATGACGAACTCGAGAACCTCCTTCCAAAGAACAGGAAGGATATGACACTCACATCACAAGAAGATCACTTGAAAGGAACATCAAGTGATGAGGACAGTAAAAATGAGATTGCACTTTTGACTCAAAAATTTAAAAATTTTATAAGAAAGAACAAATTTAAAAATAACACCAAAAACAGACTTGAATATAAAAAGGACCAAGTGATATGCTATGAATGCAAGAAGCCGAGGCATTTCAAAAATGAATGCCCCCAAGCCAAGAAGAAGCAATCGAAGAAGAAGAAAGCTCTAAAAGCAACTTGGGACGATTCAAGTGATTCCGAAAGTGAAGAAGCTAGCAACAAAGAGGAGACAAACTTCGCGCTAATGGCTTTAGGAGAAGAGGTATGTGATTTAATTAATGAAGATTTATCTTTTGAAGAACTCTCTATCGCTTTTCATGAATTATTTGATGAATGTAGAATTATTAGTAAGAAGTTAAATATCTTAAAGAAAGAGCATGTCTTACTATAAAATAAGTTTAATAGTCTTCAAACTCCTCTATGCTCTAAGTGTGAGCATTTAGAAGCAATAAAAAATAAAAATTTGCTACTTAAAGAAACCTTAAACAAGTTTAAGGTCGGTAGCAAAGGATTAGACATGATCCTTGCAAACGTTGCAAATAGAAGTGGAATTGGATTTGTAAAAGGATCACATCAAAATCCTACCACTTTCATAAAAGGACCCACATTGTATGTTTCATCTTATATGAAATGCAACTTTTGTTGCAAATCCGGACATATTACATACAAATGTCTATTTAGGAAAATTAGTCCACATAAATTAATATGGGTTCCTAAAGGAACTATAAAAAATTCAGTAATGAATAACAAAATTAATGGACCAATTTTTGAGGCACCCAAAATCAAATGGGTACCTAAAAATCATCCTCTTTTGTAGACAAACCCACAAGCTAGGAGCAAGAGATGATATCTCGATAGTGGATGCTCAAGACATATGATTGGAGATCTATCTTATTTCTTTATGCTCACTAGCAAAGAAGAAGGGTACGTCACCTTCGGAGACAACAACAAAGGCAAAATCATTGACAAGGGAACCATAGGTAACAAATTAAGTTTTTCTATTGATGATGTATTACTAGTTGATGGATTGAAACATAATCTCTTGAGTATTAGTCAATTATGTGATAAAAGTTATATCGTTAGATTTAAATCAAATATGTGTATTATTGAAAAATCAAACAATAACATGACTATGATTGCAATAAAACAAAATAATGTCTACACCATCAACCTTGATGAACTAAGTAATGAAATGTGCTTCTATGCTCTAAATGATGATGCTTGGCTTTGGCATAGGAGATTAGGCCATGCAAGCATGAAACTAATATCTAAGATCTCATCTAGAGAATTAGTACGAGGGATTCCAAATATGAAGTTTATTAAGGACAAAGTATGCGATGCATGTCAACTAGGTAAACAAATAAAAACTAGTTTCAAACCAAAAAATCAAATTAGCACCACTAGACCATTACAATTGATCCATTTGGACTTATTTGGACTAATTTGTTAGGATCGGAGCAGCACTAAGAGGGGGGGTGAATTAGTGCAGCGGATTAAAACTTCGGTTTTAGAAAATCTTTCGTACGATAAAAATAATGTTTCGTTTGAAACTGTTTCAATTGCATTGAAAGCGTACGTAATAAGATGAGAGCAGTGAACTTAGTAAAGTAAAGGTTTGTAGAAAGATAAATGCATAAACATAAACGCAAACCGGAGATTACGCCGATTTTAAAGTGGTTTGGTCAAATGACCTACATCCACTTGCGAGGCCCCTCTTCGATGAGTAACTTTTTGATTCTCTTTAGACTACAAGCTAGCAATTTTTACGATATGTAAGTTTCACAATATACAAGCTAGCAAAAATTTCGAAAGCAAATGCAAGATAGCTTTCTTGTGTAAGCTCATAATTCTTGCTTCCTATTGCAATGTGCAAGTTGCAAGTTTTGCTTCTTGAGATAGGCAAGATAGCACTTTTGCAATTTTTGTTTCTTAAGATAGGCAAGCTTGTGATGTTCAAAATAACAAGCTCTTTCTTCAGGAAGTGCCATTTTTGCTTCCTTTGCAAAATGTAAGCTAGCAAAATGTTTGAAAAAGTGATCAAGTTTTACAACATACAAGCTAGCAAAAATGCCAAACTAGCAAGAGATAATGTTTTACATGAGGCAAGCAAACAATTTGGCAAATGTTACATTTGCATCTTCTCTTTTGAGAAGTGCAATTTTTGCTTTCATCTTGAATTGTGCAAGCTAGTTAGTTTGCTTCTTTTAATGATGTCCACGCTAGAAATTCTTGCTCCCCCTTTGTCATTGTCAAAAAGAAGGGAAGACCCTTATATCAATTTTCATATTATGACAAAGGTAAGTATCATTCTTATTTGTGCATCATTATATATTCAAATTAAAACATATACAATTTCAATAACCTTATTTTTCATGCACGATACCGAAAAATAAATCAATCATCATTAATAAGCATATCATACATGATACTCAAACATTAAAATTTTCAAGCATTTATCAACATGTTGATCATGATACCAAACATTCATCATTTAAAGCATTCATGATACACATTATATGCAATAAATACATCATGTACATTATTATCATAAGTATTGCATACATCATTTTAACTTTATGAATATTTCATCATTGCATGCATTATACCAAAACATTTCAAGCCATGCAAGCCATAAATACAAAGAAATCATGTCATGAAGGATAAAATTATTTGAATACCAAAATACATGATTCATATAGTAAATATCTTCTTTAAATAAAATATCAAGAAAAATCATAGGAGTACAAAGAAGAGATCTTGTTTTAAAAGAAAAATCAAGTAATAACTCCAAGAACTCACAAGGAAAAATCATGATTCATTTAGAAAATCTCCTCTCAAGAGAATATCCAGTAAAATCGTAGAAGATCGATTAATGAGAAATTTTGATTTATAATAAAATCTCATGTATCGAATGTTGAGAAATCAAAATGATGATTTATATAAAAAATATCACAAGTTATATTCAAGAGAAAAATCATCTCATAGATATGCATGATACCAATATTTCTCATAGAAAAATCATGTGTCAACAAATGTAAGACCATGTGTCATAGAAAAATCATCTCATAGAAAAATCAAAATTTGTGTATGCATGATACCAAATCATTTTTATTCAAGAGAAATCATTTTTATCACATCAAAATTTGTGTATGCATAAAGAGAAATCATTTTTATTCAAGAGAAAAATCATCTCATAGAAAAATCATGTGTCAACATATTCAATTAGTCACATCAATATTTCTTAGATATTCAAGATACCAAAACATGGTTTTAAATCTTTAAGAGAAATCATTTTTATTCAAGAGAAAAATCATTTTTATTCAAGAGAAATCATCTCATAAAGAAAATTTGTGTATGCATAAAGAAAAATCATTTTTATTCAAGAGAAAAATCATCTCATAGAAAAATCATGTGTCAACATATTCAATTTGTCACATCAATATTTCTTAGATATGCATGATACCAAAATATGGTTTTAAATCTTTAACATATAACATGCATAAATTGAAAGGAGAAGGGAAGAATTCAAACGTACAAAGATTTCAACTATCTCATAAACAAATGTAAGACCAAGTCATGAATCCAAAATTCCATGAATCAAAATGATCATCAAAGGTAATCTCATGTTATTCCAAGAAATCAATATCATGATTTTGATAAAACTCATTTCAAATTTAAATCATCAAAATCATCAAAATATCAACATTATTTTCAAGAGATTCAAAATGGTATACATAGATTTATCATAATAAACATCAAGATCAATAGGATAGAGAAAAATAATTTTTCAAGGAAAAAATATTTTCCTCTTTTTAGTTGTTTCAATTCATATGATTTTATTTCACTTATACTAAATAAAAACATGTATAATGTTTAAAACCGAAAGTGTAAGATTTATTACAACAAAGATTAATAAGGCACTTTCATTATGGTAAAAATCAATAATCCATAAATCACAAGATTCATATGCATAATTTCGAAATTTATTAAGCATGATCATTAAGCATGACACTAAAACATGGTTTCAAAATGTTTAATATTTTCATTACATCATTATGCAATGGTTTCATTGAACATAATTTTAAATGATTCTTATAGATAACTAAAACTTCTTTAGTTTTAATTTATGTGATTGACTTTATATTAGCATGCTCTTGTTCTTATGTCAAAAACATACATCATGTTTGAAAACCAAAGACAAGGTTTAAAAAAAAATCATCAAGTCTTCCATATAAAAACCATGCATCATCATTGAAGGTTAATATGGAAATCATCAAAATACACATTCTTACTTCTCAAGCACATATATATGATTATTTAAATCTAACATTTTATTCTATTAACATAAAACATACAATTTTCAAGAAAAATAATTATTCAAAAGAAAAGAGAAAATGCATCATGGAAAACATCAAGTAATTTCAAAATAATTCAAGAGAGTTGAGTTACTTACCTTGTAGTCGAAGCCCGTCGAAGCCCGTCAAAGCCCAATTCGCCGTTTCACCTTTGGAAGTTCTTGATTCATCCTTGGTTACCTTCCTCTTCTTTGGCCTCTTCCTCCGTTCCGTTCAAGTTCATTGTTTATTTTAGATTTTTGTTTAATAAACTTATTAAGATTTAGTGTTCGAAATTCAAGTTCATCATTGTCCTCATCACTTGAGTCATTGCTCAAGTGGTATCTATTTGTCCGGAGTTCCAAATCCTTCCTGTTCTTTGGAAGGTGATTTTGTTCATCATGTGCATTGTGCACCATTTCATATGTCATCAACAAACCAATTAGTTCTTAAAGTGGAAAAATATTTAAATCTTTTGTTTCTTGTATTGCGGTTATTTTAGAATCCCACCTTTTTGGAAGGGATCTTAAGATCTTGCTTACGAGATCAAAATTCGAAAAAGATTTACCAAGAACTCTTAGATTATTGACGACATCCGTGAAACGGGTGTACATGTCGCCTATAGTCTCGCTTGGTTGCATTTGAAAAAGCTCAAAATCATGCAATAAAATGTTAACTTTCGAGTCTTTGACTCTACTAGTTCCCTCGTGCGTGATTTCAAGTGTTCGCCAAATATCAAAAGCCGTTTCGCACGTAGAAATCCGATTGAACTCATTTTTGTCTAAAGCGCAAAATAAGGCATTCATAGCCTTTGCGTTTAAAGAAAAATACTTCTTCTCCATATCCGACCATTCATTCATCGGTTTAGAGGGAAGTTGAAAACCATTTTCAACGATATTCCATAAATCCAAATTCATAGAAATCAAGAAAACTCTAATTTGAGTTTTCCAATATGTGTAGTCCAATCCGTTAAACAACGGTGGACGAAAAACCGATAAGCCCTCTTGAAAGCCATAAAGAGCCATTTCTCTCGGGTGTAAATCCGAAATGAGAAATACCGGGCTCTGATACCAATTGTTAGGATCGGAGCAGCACTAAGAGGGGGGGTGAATTAGTGCAGCGGATTAAAACTTCGGTTTTAGAAAATCTTTCGTACGATAAAAATAATGTTTCATTTGAAACTGTTTCAATTGCATTGAAAGCGTACGTAATAAGATGAGGGCAGTGAACTTAGCAAAGTAAAGGTTTGCAGAAAGATAAATGCATAAACATAAATGCAAACTGGAGATTACGCCGATTTTAAAGTGGTTCGGTCAAATGACCTACATCCACTTGCGAGGCCCCTCTTCGATGAGGCTCTCACCTTCCACTAGCAAATCTCTTGAAAGGAAAGGGTAAATACCCCTCTTACAACTCTTTACAAGCGGTTCACTCTCTTACAAATTTTCAGCAAGAAAGAAGGAGGTGAACACTAGCAAAATGAAAACAAGATTAGCTAGGACTTTTCTAAGACCTTTCTCTCAAACACTTGCTGCTCAAAAAGTTATATTCTCAGCTGAGACTTGAGGGGTATTTATAGGCCTCAAGAGGATTCAAATTTGGGCTCCAAAAATTTGAATTCTCTTATGTTCCCGATGCTGGCGGTGCCACCGCCCAGCCCAGGAGGTGTCACCGCCCAGCTCTCGGGTGCTGGGCGGTGCCACCGCCTAGGCCAATTCAGCTCACTGGTTGGGCTCCAAACTTGGCCCAAACCAGTCCGAACTCGGGCCCAATTGGCCCCTACTTGGGTTATAGGATTAATACCTAATCCTAATCCTAATTAACATGCTAACTACGAATTTAAAGACATTTTCTAAGCTATTACAAAGTCCGTAAGTCAAGACTTCTTCTAGCGAGCTTTCGGCGAACTTCCGGCGGTCTTCCGATAAACTCTCGGAAACCATTCTGTGGACTCCCGGCAAGCTCCTAGACTTCACGATTTGATCTTGGCGAGTTCCGATGAGCTTCTTCGGCAAGCTCCGATCTTTCTCGGTGAGCTCCGCGAACTTCCAACGAACCTTCCGGCGAGCTTCCGAAAAACCCTTCGGCAAGCTCCCTACTCATTCTTGGCTAGTTCCGGCAACATTCCCGACGAACCTTCGGACTTCCATCGAACTCTAGAACTCGCAATGAATCCTTCGTGCTTGACTCCGACACTTTGTTTTGCTTTATGTCTTCGTCGTTATCGTAGTTAATCCTGCACACAGAAGCAAAAACTTTACTCCGATCTAGACAATTATTATAAAGCGAATTGACATTCTATTGCCCGGTACGTCATTGGTTGGCGCTTCATCCGATTCTTCGGCGCATCTTCCTCTCTTGCGGCTTGTTGCCCAATCGGCAGTTGACCTCCGCAACACCGATAACCTTGGCGCAATTCTGCTCTTGGCCCGATGCCCGACGTCTGAAGCCTTCCGCCATCCAATATCCTAACGTGATCTCCTCCGGCGCAACGTCAATTCCTCCTGCCTTAATTGTCTAATCCTGATCGAGTAGACCTGCATCACTCAAAATGTAGTTAAACATAAACATAATTATCAATTGGTTTCATCATCAAAATACGAGATTCAACATAATTGACACAATAAGTCTAGGAGGAAGCAAATATGCTTTTGTAATTATGGATGACTATATTTGGTACACTTGGACCTATTTCTTAGTTCACAAAAGTGATTGTTTCAAGTGTTTCTCAAAATTTTGTAAACTCACTCAAAACGAAAAAGGCTTCATGATTTCATCAACTCAAAGTGATCACAGTGGCGAATTTCAAAACCGTGATTTCTAAAATCTTTATGAAGTTAATGAATACAATCACAACTTCTCCACTCCAAGAAATCCTCAATAAAATGGAGTAGTTGAAAGAAAAAAATAGAAACCTACAAGAAATGACAAGAACTATGTTAAATGAACATAGTCTACCCAAGTATTTTTGGGCCAAAGCTGTGAATATGGCTTGCTACATCATGAATAGGGTTCTAATAAGACCGTCTTCATCAAAAACTCCCTATGAATTATGGAATAACAAAAAACCAAATGTTTCTTATTTTAAAGTTTTCGGTTGCAAATGCTTTATTTTGAATAAAAAGGATGCCTTAGGAAAATTTGATGCTAAATCCGATGAAGGCATCTTTCTTGGTTACTCTTCCGTTTCTAAGGCTTTTCATGTTTTTAACAAGAGAACCGTAGTTATAGAAGAGTCTATTCATGTAGTTTTTAATGAAATTTTTGATTTAAAGAAAAATGATTTTGATGATGATCTTGTTTTGATAATTTGAATTTAAATGAACCCACTCCTCAAAATAGCAACTTGGATGCATCTTCTTCCGAAATTTCCTTACCCAAGGAATGGAAGTATATGGATGCTCATCCAAAGGAGCTAATTATAGGAGATACATCAAAAGGGGTTCAAACTCGTTCTTCTTTCAAGAATTTTTGTGCTAACGCCGCCTTCCTTTCTCAAATCGAACCAAAATGCATTAACGAGGCCTTAAAAGATGATTTTTGGGTCATTGTAATGCAAGAGGAATTGAACCAATTTGAGAGGAATGAGGTATGGAAGCTTGTTCCTAGACCTAGTGACCATTTAGTCATTGGTACTAAATGGGTCTTTAGAAACAAGCAAGACAAATGCGGTATCGTGGTTAGAAACAAGGCTAGATTAGTGGCCAAAGGTTTTAACCAAGAAGAAGGTATCGACTATGAAGAAACCTTCGCTCCTATGGCAAGATTAGAAGCCATTAGGATGCTCCTTGCCTATGCTAGTAGTAATAATTTTAAACTATTTCAAATGGATGTCAAAAGTGCCTTCTTGAATGGTTTTATTTTCGAAGAAGTATATGTCGAACAACCTCCCGGATTTGAAAACTCTCTTCTTCCTAATCTTGTATTCAAATTGACTAAGACTCTCTACGGCTTGAAACAAGCTCCTAGAGCTTGGTATGAAATGCTTAGTTCCTTTCTTATTTTAAATAATTTTACCAAAGGCAAGGTTGATACTACATTGTTTATCAAACACTTTGAAAATAATTTTCTTATTATGCAAATTTATGTTGACGATATTATTTTTGATTCTTCAGATGAATTACTATATGAATCATTTGCCAAATGTATGAGTCACGAATTTGAAATGAGTTTAATGGGTGAATTAACTTTCTTTTTGGGATTACAAATCAAACAACTTAGTGATGGTATATTTCTTAACCAATCTAAATATACATTAGAATTGTTAAAATGATTTAATATGAATAATTCAAAAGTGATAAATACCCCTATGAGTACTTCGACTAAGTTAGATATGGATGAAAATAGTAAAAATTTCGATCAAAAAACATATAGGGGAATGATAGGTAGTCTACTCTACCTCACCGCGACTAGATCGGATATCATGTTTAGTGTAGGACTTTACACTAGACTTCAATCTAATCCTAAATTATCTCATCTTAAGAGTGTTAAAAGAATATTTAGATATCTTAAAGGAACTCCAAATTTAGGATTGTGGTATCCAAAATATGATAAATTCGATTTAATAGCTTATGCAGATGCCGATTTTGGTGGATGCAGGATAGATAGAAAAAATACATCCGGAACATGCCAATTTTTAGGACATACACTTGTTTCTTGGACTTCCAAGAAACAAAATTCAGTTGCACTATCTACGGTGGAAGCCGAATACATTGCTGCAAGTGCATGCTGTGCACAAGTTGTTTGGATGAAAAATACATTAGAAGACTATGAAATTCACTTGAAAAATATTCCCATAAAATGTGATAATACAAGTGCCATATGTCTTACCAAAAATCCAATTCAACACTCTAGAACTAAGCATATAGATATTAGGCATCATTTCATACGCGATCATGTCCTTAACAATAATGTCGTTCTAGAATTTATTGACACAAAGCATCAATTAGCATACATTTTTACAAAAACCTTAAATGAAGACCAATTTGAATTCATTAGAAGGGAACTAGGCATGTTAAATTGTCCCTGAAAATAAGCTTGTTTGAATGTATTTTTTGAAAAATGTCTTATCCTTGTTCCGTTCTTCTGTGGATTTGATTTCATCCTTCTCTTTCGATTCCAAATGATATATTAAAGTACAACCCAATATCTCAACCTATCTTGAGTCAAACACCTCTGAAAAACAAAAGGGGGCAAGAAAGAATTTTTTCTTCTCTTCCGCAGCATGCCAACGGTGGCACCGCCAGAACTGGCGGTAGCACCGCCTGAGCGCTCGGGCGCTAGGCGGTGGCACCGCTCGTTTTGGCGGTGGCACCGCTCGAGAGCCCCTTTATAAGCTGAGGGATTAGGGCCGGCGGTGACACCGCCCCCAACCCGTGAGAAACTACCTCAAGCTCTCCCACAATCTCTCTAAACCTTCATTCCAGCATTTAGAAGCCTTGGAGAGGGATTCTTGTTGGTCCAAGCTCTCCATCTTCCAAGAGATTCTCAATAAGGTAAAATCTGAAATCCTTCCTCTCTTCTCATTATTTCACCTACTCTTTACAGTTTTATCTATCATCTTATCTAGATAATAGCTCCTAAGAGATCAAAAGGGAAAAGGGTTAAAGGAGATTCATATGACCAAGACCTTTTTAGATCCAAATAAGTAGCTCTTAGGTTTCCAAACTTCGAAACAAGATGTATCTATAAGGGTAAACACGTTGATCTCAATGAACTAGGAAACCTAGAACCCATTAGGTGGTTTGCACATCTAGATGCCCTACCTCTGCTACAAATAAATGAACCAATTTATCCTAGGTTAGTTAGGCTATTTTATGCAAACTTATATGTGGATAATGATAGCCTAAGTACTTATCTACTAGGAACACAAATTAGAATTTTTGATAGTACTATTTGTGAACTAATTGGAATCACTAAAAAAGATAGGGGTTGTTATTTTAGAGGTAAATGGGATGTCAATATAATCGGAGCAACTTACTCCGAAGCCATCAAAACTATTTTTGCAAATCCGGACCTCAATATAATACCCAAGAGTTGCGAGCACTTACTGCCCTTTAACTCTAAAATTCTTCATCATATCATAACAAGCATATTATTCCCTAAGCAATTTCATCTTGATGAAATGAGTCAAATAGAAATAAGCACCATGTATTGGATTATGATCGGTCAACATAACTGTTTTGGATACTCAATCCGGCAACACATGTAGGATATTATAGCTAAAGACACTATGTTGCCATATGGAGGGTTAATCACTCGATTCCTACTTGCCCATGACATTTGTATCCCACCCGATGAAGAAACAATTCAAAGTGATCGGTATAACATCATGAATAGAAATCTGCTGAAAAGACTTAGATGCACATTTAGCAACGGTATATGGGTTAGGCAACCTAGAAGGACTGATCCAATTCCTCCACCAATAGAACACCCCGAAACACCAATTCTTAGGAGAAATGAATCTCCTCCTCCTAGTCTCTTTGGCACAGCACCTTCGACTCCTGTTTCATCCTCCGAAGAACTCATTATGACAGAATTGTATCGGATCAAATCGCAGCAAGAACAAATTCAAATCCAGCAAATTGAAATTTTGAAGGAACTACGACAAATGAATCAAAAAATAGATGTCATATATCAGCACTGTGGCTTACCTCCTAAGGATTAATCGATGTAGTTTCTTATTCTATTCTAATTACTCTTAATGTCAAGTTAGAAGTTTGTCATCTTCTTTTGAACAAAAACTGAACCTTTGTTTGAGATGTATTGTTAAATTCTGGATAATTGCTGATTTGTTTTGGAATCTGGATAAATATTTCTTGTGAGACTAATTTTGAATGATGAATTTTGTATGATTAATCTTAATGCTGAATTCTTTTTCTAATGATTTTATGATCACAAATTGTGTGCTTCAAGTTTTATCTCCTTTATTTATTGATGACAAAGGGGGAGAAGTGATGACTTATACATATCATGACTTAATAAACATGACTTATGCGCATCGATAGCATAACTTATATGAATTGCAAAAGCTTGTCTTATATGCCTCGCAAAATCCTTGAGTATATCGCAAGTTCTCAAATTAGCTGATCATATGAAATCATACCTCACATTTATATCATGAAATTCATGTTGAAAATTTTTTTTCTCTCATCATAGTGAAAATTGCCTCTTATCATTTGACATGAAAATAATTTTCAATAGCTGGAAATTATGAGAAATATGAAGTTTTATATTTGCTCATGCTTAATAAGATAACGATAAGTTCAACGGTTAGAACTTATCGATTTATGCTTGAATTCAAAGGGATAGATTCAAGTGTTTTTATCTTCTCATAATATGGCATATAGATAGGGGGAGTTATGTTTAACTCCGTCATCAATTGATTGTCATCATCAAAAAGGGGGAGATTGTTGAATCTCGGATTTTGATGATGAAATCAATTGATGGGTTAATTGATCTAATTCATATTATTAAAGTTAAGTGTGCAGGATTAACTACGATAGCCTAAAAACATAAAGCAAGGATACCGGAGTCAAGTTCGATGGACGTTTGAGAGTCCGAAGATTCGTCGGAGATGCTGTCGGAACCAGCCAAGAAAGATCGGAGACTTGTCGAAACTTTCGGAAGTCTGCCGAAGAGATCGTCGAAGGTTCGCAGAGATCACCGAGAAGGCTCGGCTACTAGTTGAATTCATCACAAGATCGAGAGCCTGCTAGGAGTCCGCCGGAAGATCACCGGAAAGCTCGCTGGAACAAGACTCGACGTTTGCTGGTTAAAAACTTGCTTAGGATTATGTTTTTAGGTATGTAGTTCATATGTAATTAGGGTTAGGATTAAAGGATAATCCTATATCCTAGTTAGGGGTAAACTAGGCCCAAAAGTGACCTGGTTCGGGACGGACTTGAAGCCCAACCAGAGATTAGTAAGGATGGGCGGTGGCACCGCCCAGAGCCCGAACTGTTAGGCAGTGGTAGCGCTAGACTAGGCGGTGGCACCGCCCAGCACCTGAGATCAGGTGGTGGCACAGCCACCGACAAGTGGTGGCACCGCCAGTACACCGTCTGACAGACATTGACAGGCAGTGGCACCGCTAGTCTCGGAAACCCAAGAGAATTCAAAATTTGGAGCCCAAATTTGAATCCTCTTGGGGCCTATAAATACCCCTCAATTCTCAGCAGAGAATACAACTTTTGCAAAGCAATAGTTTGAGATAAGAGCCTTAGCAAAGTCTTAGCAAGTCTTTGTTTCAAATTGCTTGAGTATTCATCTCCTTTCTTCTTGTTGAAAAAATTGTAAGAGTATGAACCACTTGTAAAGGTTGTAAGAGGGGTATTAGTCCTCCCCCTTCAAAGTGATTTGCTAGTGGAAGTTGGGAGCCTCATTGAAGAAGGCTTCGCAAATGGATGTAGGTCATTTGACTAAACCACTTTAAATTGGCGTGTTCTTGAATCTGTGAGTACTTACCTTTCTGCAATCATTTCTGGTTTTTTACTTTACTCAAGTTACAATCAAAGCGAAATCTCCTTGCATTTTATGGAATTATTTTCGAACTTACAAGTTTTAATCCGCTGCACTAATTCACCCCCCCCTCTTAGTGCCGCTCTGATCCTAACAATAACAAGCCTAAGAGGTAGCAAATACTCTTTTGTAATTGTAGACGATTATAGTAGATACACTTGGATATACTTCTTGGCACACAAAAGTGATCACTTTAGGTGTTTTTCTAAGTTTTGTAAACTTGTTCAAAATGAGAAAAGCTTTATGATTTCATTAATTCGGAGTGATTATGGTGGTGAATTTCAAAACTATGATTTCCAAAACTTTTATGAATCTAATGTATACAATCATAATTTCTCTACTACGAGAAATTCTCAACAAAATTGAGTAGTAGAAAGAAAAAATAAGAGTTTACAAAAAATGGTAAGAATCATGTTGAACGAACATAGCCTACCCAAATATTTTTGGGCCCAAGCTGTTAATATGACATGCTATGTCATGAATAGGATTATAATAAGATCATTACTTTATAAAACATTTTATAGATTATGGAATAACAAAAAATCCAACATTTTATATTTTAAAATTTTTTGTTGTAAATATTTTATCTTGAATGAAAAAGATGCCTTAGGAAAGTTTGATGCAAAATCCAATGAAGGTATTTTTTTTGTTATTCTTTTATTTCTAAAGTCTTTCGTGTATTTAATAAAAGAACCTTAGTTATAGAAGAGTCTATTCATGTTGTCCTTAATGAAGTTTTCGAATTTAAGAAAAATAATTTTGATGATAATCTTAATTTTGATGCTTTGAATTTGAATGAAACCTCTCCAAAAACTAGCAACTTGGATACATCTTCTTCCGAAACATCCTTACCTAAGGAATGGAAGTATGTAGATGCCTATTCTAAAAAGCTAATCATAGGAGACACATCAAAGGGTGTTCAAACTTCTTCTTTTAAAAGTTTTTGTGCCAATGCCACTTTTATTTGTTAAATTGAATCAAAATGCATTGACAAAACCTTGAAAGATGATTCATGGGTTATTGCAATGCAAGAAGAGTTAAACCATTTTGAGAGAAATGAGGTGTAGAAGCTTGTTCCGAGACTTAGTGACCAATTAGTTATTGGAACTAAATGGGTTTTTAGAGATAAGCAAGATGAATTTGGTATCGTGGTTAGAAACAAGGCTAGATTAGTGGACAAGGGTTTTAACCAAGAAGAAGGTATTGATTATAAAGAAACCTTCGCTCCTGTGGCAAGATTAGAAGCCATAAAGATGCTCCTTACCTATGCTAGTAGTAATAATTTTAAGTTATTTTAAATGGATATCAAAAGTGCTTTCTTAAATAGCTTTATTTTCGAAGAAGTATATGTTGAACAACCACCCGGATTTGGGAACTCTCTTTTTCCTAATCATGTGTTTAAGTTAACTAAAACTCTCTATAGATTAAAACAACCCCAAGGGCTTAGTCTTAGAGACTTAGCTCCTTTTTTATTCAAAATAATTTTTCTAAAGGCAAGGTCGATATTATATTATTTATTAAAAAAATAAAAATAACTTTCTTATTCAAATTTATGTTGATGATATTATTTTTGGTTCTATAAATGAATCATTATCCAAATCGTTTACCAAGAGTATGAGCCAAGAGTTTGAAATGAGTTTAATGAGTGAACTAATTTTCTTTTTAAGCTTACAAATCAAATAACTTAGTAATGGTATTTTTCTTAGTTAAACCAAATATGCATTAGAATTGTTAAGACAGTTTAATATGGGTAGTTCAAAGGCTATAAATACTCTTATGAGTACCTCCACTAAGTTAGACATGGACGAAAGTGGAGAAAGCTTTGATAAAAAACTTATAGGGGTATAATAGGTAGTTTACTATACCTCACCGCAGCTAGACCAGACATCATGTTTAGTATAGGACTTTATGCTAGATTTCAATCTAATCCTAAGCTATCTTATCTTAAAGCCATTAAAAGAATTCTTAGATATCTTAAAGGAACACATAATCCATAATTATGGTATCCGAAATCTAAAAATTATGAATTAATTGCTTATGTTGATGCGGATTTTGCCGGATGTAGAAAAGATAGAAAATGCACATCCGGAACATGTCAATTTCTATGTCATGCACTTGTCTCTTGGTCTTCTAAGAAACAAAACTCGGTTGCATTATCTACAATCGAAGTTCAGTATATAGCAACAGGTGCATGTTGTGCATAAGTTATATGGATGAAAAATATATTAGAAGATTATAGAATTCACCTTAAGAATATTTCCATAAAATGTGATAACACAAGTGCAATATGTTTAACAAAAAATCCAATTCAACACTCTAGAACTAAACATATTGACATTAGGCATTATTTTATAAGAGATCATATTAATAACCATGATATATCTTTAGAGTTTATTGATATGAAACATCAATTAGTAGATATCTTTACAAAATCTTTAAATGAAGAATAATTTGATTTTATTATAAGAGAGTTAGGGATGTTAAATTGTCCGAATGCATGAGTTTGTTATATATCTTTTTCGGACTTTCTTGATTTTTTATAAATTCCTTGATACGTTTTTTAAATTTCTTGATTTTCTTTTTAAATCGAGATCATTTTTCTTTCTCATGATATTTACAAAAGAAAAGATTTGACTTTTGGAAGAACCATAATTCATGGATTTTTGGATTAATGACTTGATCTTTTATCAATTCCTATGAATCCTTCTTCCTTCTATTTATAAGAAAAGACATTTGATTTATTCATGAATTTTTGATCCTTCATTTGATGATCCTCTCCCATGAATTTTTGGATTAATGACTTCTTCCTCACTCTTCTCATGAAAGAAGAATTTTTATTCATGGACTTTTAGTATGTGATGATCATTTGCAAGAATAGGGATTTGATTTTGTATGGACATCTTGATACTTTTAATAAATCCTTTCTCTTTGCTAAAATAGAAGCTTGATTCAATGAAACTCATTTATTATGGATTTGACTTGGTTCAAATCCTTTTATGAATTTGGTTCTCATTTTTTTTGTGGAGAATGAATTTGTCCCTTCCTCTTCTTGTTATCTTTTTATGATAAAGGAAGAAAGAAATTTGCACATCATAAGAAGAACCAAAAAGCTTTCAAGCAAAAATGCTAGCTTCTCATTTTTCATGCAAAGTTTTTGCTTGACTTCTTTTTTTAGCTTGGATAAATTGGTGTAGAACTTACTTGAATAATTTTTTTTTTTAAACACTTGCATTGTTGACAACTTGACATTATGAATGTTTGAAATTATGTATAAAATGTATCGTATTATAAATGCTTGAATGTATTACGAATGCTTGAAATATGATTGATATCATCAATTACATCGCAAATACTTGAAAAATATCAAAATGTATCGCATATGCATCATATGTATCGTAGATACTTGAAATGTATCATGAATGCTTGAAACACATCGTAATGTGGCATGGATACTTGAAAATGTTTCATTCATAAAATTATGCTTGATATCATATCAAAATGATAAATGTCTATGATGATGTATTGAACTTATCATGCTTAATTTCCTTCTTACAATTGGTATCATGTCTTGGATTGATAAATTGTGATCTTTTATAAAACTTAAAATTTGAATCTTGCTATATCTAATATTTTGAAATTTGTATCATGCTTGAAAATGATGATTGTCTATCATCATTTGATATTAGACTTGAAAATGGATGTCATGCCTTAACATTATTTTTATATGGCATATAAATAGGGGGAGTTAAGGTTAATTCTGTCATCAATTGATTGTCATCATAAAAAACGGAGAGATTATTGAATCTCAGATTTTGATGATAAAATTAATTGGTAAATTGTTTGATCCAATCTATATATTGAGAAAAATGTGTTAGATTAACTATGATAGTAATCAAGGCATAAAACAAAATGAAGTGCCGGAGTCAAGATCGAGAATTCGTTGAGAGTTCGAGAGTTCATTGGGAGTTCGGAGGTTTGTCGAAAGTGCCATCGGAATTAGCTGAGAAGTCCAAGAGCTTGCAAAAGAAGCTCTTTGAAACTTGCCAAGAAGATCATTTTGAATTCTAGGAGCTTGCCCAGAGTTCGCTAAAAGATTGTCGAGAGATCGTCGAAAGTCCGCTAGAAGATCGTCGGAAGCTTGCCGAAAGAAACCTAGATTTACTGGACTTGTTTTGTTTAGTGTATGCCTTAAAAACCAACGTTAGCACATAATTAGGGTTAAAATTGGGAGGTAATCCTACTAACTCAGTTATGGGCCAATTAGGCTCAAAACAGGGTTGAGTTGGGCTAGATGGAAGACCCACTCAGCCACTTGGAGCCTTGCTAGGCGGTGGCACTACCTAGGGTGGGCGGTGGAACTGCTTGAGGCTCAGCCTCCTAGGAGGTCTGGGCGGTGGTACCTTCTAGTTAATGCTGTCAGGTGGTGGTATTGCCTTGTCAGGCGATGGTACCACCAAAGCCCAATCTCCGAGGCTTTGTCAGGCTATGGTACCGCTAGATTGGGCAATGGTACCTTCGAGTGCTAGAGTGTCAAGCGGTAGTACCACCTAGTACTGGTGGTAGTACTACCAGTACCCCAAAAACCTGTGATACTCTTTGGCTCTAATTCTGAAGCAAATTGAGAGCTATAAATACCCTTTACTTCTCAACTGGTAAAGTACAGAGAAGTGATAAGAATTAAACTGAAACATTAGTGACAGCTTGTAAAAGTTGAGAGTTCACTTCCATCATTTCTAATTGTGAAAATTTGTAAAAGGAGAGTGAGCCACTTGTGAAAGTTCTGTAAAGGAGTGATTGATCTTTGCCCTACAAGAAAGATCAATAGTGGAAACTAGTGATCTCATTAGAGGAGGTGTTGATAATAGATATTGTTGAATCTCATATTTTGATGATGAAACCAATTAATAGTGTTTATGATTTGATCTACTTTTTGAATGGCGTAGGAAGCTTGGATCAAGGAGAGATAATTAAAGTAGAAAGAATCATGTTGGGCCGGAGATAAATATGTCAGAAGATTGGACGTCGCATTGAAGGATCGGTCGACGTATTGACAAAAGGCTTCAAGCCATGGGTTCGAGCATCGGACCAAGAAGAGTAGATATTGTACCAAGGAAATCGGAGTTGTAGAGGTTAATTAGCCAATTGGGCAATAGGTCATAAGAGAGGACGATGCACCAAAGAATCGGACGAAGCATCGATGAACCAATGACATGCTAGACAACATTTGATTAGCTTAGTAATAATTATCTAGAATGAAGTGGGTTTTATGTATGCAGGATTAACTATGATAGTGATCAAGGCATAAAGCAAAATGAACTCCCAAAGTCAAGAACGAGATTTTGTTGGGAGTCCGAGAGTTCGTTGGAAGTCCGGACGTTCATCGGAAGTTCTACCGGAATTGACCAAGAAGTCCAAGAGCTTGCCAAAGAAGCTTGTCGGAACTCGCCAAGAAGATCATTGTGAAGTCTAGGAGCTTGTCAGGAGTCCGCTAGAATATTGCTGAGAGATCGTCAGAAGTTCACCGAAAGATCGTCGGAAGCTCGTCGGAAGAAACCTAGATTTACAAACTTATTTGGCTTAGTAAATGTCTTAAAATTCGTAGTTTGCACATAATTAGGTTGGAATTGAGCCAACTCAATTATGGGCCAATTGAGCTTAAGTTTGGGCTATGTTGGGCCAAGTGCAAGGCCCAAACAGTAACCCAATAGGTGACACCATCGTGGCACAATCTCCAAGATTGTGTCAAGCGGTGGTACCGCCCAAACATAGTCTCTGAGAGGCTATTAGGTGGTGGTACCACCAAATTGGGTGGTGGTACCACCCAATGGCAAGTTTTCAAGTGGTGGTACCACTAGATTGAGCGGTGGTACCACCTAGTGTCAGTGTTAGTGTTAGTGCCACAGGCGGTGGTACCGCCCATCACAAGTGGTGGTATCGCCAATACCCGGAGAACCTAGGATGAGACATTTTTAGGCTCCAAGTTTGAATTCACTTAAGACCTATAAATACCCCTCTCATCCCTGGTTAACATACACAAGCATAAAGAGCTTAAAAGTAGGAAAATACTGTTGTAATCACTTGAGAGATCCCCTCCTCTAGTCTAAGTTTAGAATTCTGTTTAGGGAGGAGTGAGTGCTTGTAAAAGGTTATCTCCTAGACCTATAAAAAGGAGAAGAGGGGTGTAAAAGGGTAGTTGATCTTCGCCCATTGAAGGAAGATCGTTAATGGATGTTGGTGGCATCGACAGAAGAGGAATCGATGGAGTGGATGTAGGTCACGACGACTGAACCACTATAAAACTCAGTTTGCATTTCCTTTTGTGCAATTTACCTTTACTGTAAACTGCCTTTCTTACTTTTCTTTCACTACGCTTATAAACAAGCATTGAATTTCAAGTCATATTTTCGAGATTGGTTTTTATTGAATGAAAGATTTTCGAAATCGACGTTTTTACCACTGCACTAATTCACCTCCCCCCTCTTAGTACCAACTCATTCTTAATAGTTAGTTTCAGGGCCTTGTTATTTCTCATTTGGTTTAACACCCAAGAGAAATGGCTCTTTTTAGATTTCAAGAGGGTTTTTCTATCATTCATCCTCCTATGTACAATGGGTCAGACTACACTTATCGGAAAACTCATATGAGCATTTTCTTGCTTTTGTTGAATCTCGATTTATAGAATATAGTTGAATTAGGCTTTCAAAAGTCTTATATTCCAATGAACGATTGGAATGAGTTGGAGAAGAAGACTTTCTCTTTAAATGTTAAAGCTATGAATGCATTGTTTTGTGCCTTAGACAAAAATGAATTTAATTATGTTTCTATTTGTGAAACCTTTTTCGATATTTGACATACATTTGAAATCACACACAAACATACTAGTAGAGTTAAAGACTCTAAAATTAATCTTTTGATGTATGATTTTGAGTCATTTAGAATGGAACCAAGTGAAACTATTGGAGAATGTACACCCGTTTTACGGATGTTGTCAATAGTCTAAAGGCTCTTTGTAAAGTTTTTCGAATTTTAAACTTATTAATAAAATCTTGAGATCCCTTCCAAAGAGTTGGGACCATAAAGTAATTCAAGAGGCCAAGGACTTGAATGATTTCCCTCTCGAATAACTTATTGGGTCGTTAATGACCTTTGAGATGACTTGCAATGCTCATGAAGAGCTTGAGAATAATCTTCTAAAGAACAAGAAGGATTTGTGACTTAGAACAATTAAATACCACTCGAGCAAAAGCTTAAGTGATGATGAACTTGAACTCCTCACTATGAAATTTAAAAAGTTCATGAAACAAGAATTAAATAACAAAAATAAACTTAAAAAAAATATAACTACTTGCTAATAATGCAAGAAGAAGGAAGTACTCTAGGACGAATCGAGCTCATTCGAAAACAAGGAGCAAACCAACAAAGGCGAGATGGCAAACTACGCCTTAACAACTTTCGACAATAAGGTAATCAAAATCCCCTTAGTTTATTTTGAAATTACATGATAACTTTTCATGAGTTATTTTAAATTAGTTAGTAAAATAAAAAAATTACATAAAATTACAAAAAATTATATCATGCTTCCTTTTCTAGCTATTTTGAAAAATATGATTATGACAATTGTATGTTTTATGAAAATACAACAAACTGATGCTTGTACACCTAGTAAGATTAATCTTATGTTTAAGAAGCAATAATATGTTTTATGTTGATTTCTGTATTGCTTTTCGATTTTGATTGAAGATGCCTTATGTTCAATGAAACCATGCTTGATGTTTTAATGAAAACGCTAAGAGGTTTAATATCATGCTTAATGAGTTTATCTTTTGAAATTATGCATGATGATTCTTGTGATTTATGGATTATCGATCTTCGTTGGAATGAAAGTTCTTTTTCATTTTAAATGTTGATGCATGTTTTTGTTTGACATAAAAATTTGGGCATGCTTATATGAAATCAATCATATGAATTGAAACACTAAAAAGAGGAAAGCTTTCTCCTTAAAAAAAAAAATTTCTCTACTTTATCGATTTTTCAAAAAGAGATTAATGAATCTATTTATGTCACTTTTAACGAATCTCTTGAAAGTGATTTTGATGATTAGATGATTTGAAATTGAATGAGGAATATTTTAATTTCATTAGAAGAGAATTAGGAATGCTAAATCTTCTAAATGTATGAATTCCTTTCTCGGTTTTCTCGGTTCTTCATAACTTGAGTTTTCTTTTTAAATCGAGATCATCTTTCTATTTGCATAAGAACAACCTTGATTCATGGATTTTTTATCCTTCATTTAATGATCATTTCTCATGAATTTTTCCTCACTCTTCTCATGAAAGAAGAATTTTTATTCATTGACTTTTAGTATGTGATGATCATTTGCAAGAATAAGGATTTGATTTTGCATGGACATCTTGATCCTTTTAATGAATCCTTTCTCTTTGCTAAAATAGAAGCTTGATTCAATGAAACTCATTTATTATAGATTTGACTTGGTTCAATTCTTTTCATGAAATTGGTTCTTGATTTTTGTTTTGAGAATGAATTTCTCTCTTACTCTTCTTCTCCTTCTTCTTATCTTTTTATGACAAAGGAAGAAAGAAACTTGCTAAGAACCAAAAAGCTTTTAAGCAAAAATGCTAGCTTTTCATTTTTCATGCAAAGTTGTTGTTTAACTTCTCATTTTTGCTAGCTTGGATAAATTGGTGTAAACCTTACTTGACATGCTTTCAAACACTTGCATTGTTGAATGATTCTCCTTTTTGTAGATGACAAAGGGAGAGAAAATAAATGATAAATGTTTGGTACTAATAATCATGAAGTGATAAATACTTAAAAGTTTTAATATCTTAGCATCATGAATATTATGCCCAAAATGATATTTCATGAATGCTTGAGTATCATGTATACCCAAGTAATATTGATTTGAAAATTTATTATTTTAGTATCATGCATACCCAAGTAATATTGATTTGAAAATTTATTATTTTAGTATCATGCATACCCAAGTAATATTGATTTAAAAATTAGTTGATTTAGTATGATGCCCAATGTAATAATGATGATGACTTGGTATTTCTTACAAGAAAACTTTATGGGTTAAGATTTATTTTTTTTATCCAAATCATGATTTTGATTTCTCGATATTTGATACATGAGATTTTTCTATGAATCAAAATCTTATTTTTGAACTCTCATGTTTCTTTTTTGTTATTTACTAAAAGGGAGATTTATCAAGATAAATCATGTCATTTAGTATTCATGGCTTAATCCTTCATGATCTTTGATATTTTATCTTTCATGATATGATTTTTATGTATAATTCCTTATATTCATGAAGTGTTTATCTCATCACCCAACTAATTTTTCTTGATATTCTTCATGTGATGATATGAAATTATGCATGAAATATGTTAGGATCAAGAGCGGTACAAAGATGGGGGGGTGAATTAGTGCAACGGAAAACGACGGTTTAAAATTCTTTGTATATTAAAACAATCTCGGAAGATAACTTGAAGGCTTGTTTGATTGTAAGGGTAGTGAAAGCCAAGTAAGAAGGAAGTGAAGCTAATGCAAAGCAAGTAAATAGCAATAATAGAAATGCAAACTAGAATTTATAATGGTTCGGTCGGTGTGACTTACATCCACTTCTGATTCCTCCTCCGTTGAGGTCACCGGTGTCCACTCTTCCTTCAATAGGCGAAGACCAACCACCTCTTTATACCACTTTCTCCTTTTCATAGGTTTAAGAGATAACCCTTACAAGCCTCATACCTCTCTTGTATGATCTTAACACTTCAAAAGAGAGGAGGACTCTTGCATATTTACAATACTTTAACACCCCAAGAACTCAAAATTATGTTGACACTTTCATGCTCTTTCATGCAGAAAAGGATGTGGAATTTATAGGCCCCAATGTCTTCAGAATTGGAGTCAAAAAGTGTCATATCCCCAGATTTCGGGGTACTGGTGGTACCACTACTCAGTCTAGGCGGTACGATTGCCTGACAAAGCTCGGAGACCTAGCTCTAGCGGTACCACCACTTGACAAGGACAATACCATCGCCTGACGGTATTAACTATCGATGGTACCACCGCCCAATCTAGGCAGTACCATCGCCTAGAACACCTAGGAGACCGAGTCCCAAGCGGTGCCACTGCTGATCGTGATTTCAAGTGCTGACTGAGCTATTCAATTCGGCCCAATTCAACCCTGTTAAGGGCCCAGTTGGCTCCTAACTGAGTTAATGTGATTACCTCCTAATCCTAACTCAACTAATGTTCTAACTACGATTAAGGCAAGCAATTAGAATGGTATGTCGATTTTTCTCTTGGCGAACCTCTAACGAATTTCTCGGTGAGTCTTCTAGCAAGCTTCCGGTGAACTCCTGACGAACTCTCGGTGATCTTCAAATGAACACTCAGCGAGCTCTCGACACACTTCCGGTACATCGTCCGAATCTTCGACTTCGGCCCATCATCTACTTTATGCCTTCCCGCTATCATAGTTAATCATGCACACTTATCTCAATATAGATTAGGTCAAACAATTTACTAAATGATTTCATCATCAAAATATGAGATTCAACAATCTCCCTATTTTTGACGATGACAACCAATTGGTGAAGGAGTTAACCTTAACTCCCCCTATCTATATGCCATACTTTAAGAAAAGACACTCTTGAATTCAAAGCCTTTGAATTCAAGCATCAAACTGATAAGTTATATTCATTTAAACTTATCAACATGCACAACATAATATTTATCATGATTCAAAATATGATACCACGTGTCCATTTTCAAATTTTAAAAGATGATACGAATGTGGAATCTAGCAAGATGATAATTTATTATGGTATCAATTGTAAATAACAAGTTAAGCTCATGATACCTCATCATAACATTTTGATACGAAATCGAGCATGATAAAATGTTTACAAGTAATCATGCCACGATACATTTCAAGCCATTAAGATATTAAGTGAATGATTTCATCACTTCATGCATGATAAAGTAGCCTTACAATGCATGAAACATCGTCATTATATTGCATGGTAACATTCAAAAGTTTACAATATTAAGATTCCGATATTGCATCATTGTATGGTAAAATTTCACAAAATCAAAAGTTCTTAATATTTAAGAAATCACAATCATTTAAAGAGATCACAACATCATCAAAATGAACACAACATCACAACATCAAAGTGAACACAATATCAAGGTGGACATTACAACATTCAAAGAGATTCGGTCAACTTCTCCCCCTTTGTCATTAGCAAAAAGACATACATTAGCTATTCAGGTGGAGGTAACTCAAAATGTCTAAACAAAGTATTAAGTTGTTAATGAATCTACTACAACTCAGTTAAAATTTGATCTTGACGTTGTTCAAATCGATCCATTCAAGTCCGTATGTCATAAGTAGATGAAGACGATGCTTGCTCTGTTGGAGGTGTTGCCTCAAATGGACTAGTAGGAGGAGATTGATTTCTCCTAAATATTAGTGTTTCAAGTTCTTGATCAAGTGGGGGTAGGTCAGTTCTAGGTAATCTAGTCTATATCCCATTTTTGACAATACATCTTAATCTTCTTAGCAGGTTTTTATTTTTGATGTTGAACCTATCTAGCTTCATGACTTCTTCATCCAGTGGGATGACTATGTCATATGCATGGATTAGTCTTGTGATCAAGCTACCATATGGAAGCATCATATCTTTTTTTGATAGTTCAATCATGTTTTGTTGTATTAGGTAGCCAAAACAATTGTCATGTCCTTTCATAATTCAATACATCGTTCCTATTTCTATTTGGTTAACTTCATCATGATGATATTATTTTGGAAGTATAATGCTTATTAAGATGTGATGAAGTAATTTGTGTTAAAAGGTAGTAAATGCTCATAGCTTTTTGGAAGGATAGACAAGTTTGGACTACCGAAGATGGTTCATAAGGCTTTAGAGTAAATGGTCCCAACTAATTCTTCATCCCATTGTCCTCTAAAATAACAATCTCTACTTTTCTCAGTAATTCTTATGAGGTAGCAGATTATGCTATCAGTAATAAGTATATGATGCCCTAAGAGATAAGTTGAGACCCTATCATGTTCATCCACATACAAGTTGTTGTAAAACAATCTAATAAGTCTAGGATAGATAGGTTCACTTATTTGAAGGATTGTAAGAATATCTAGGTTAGCAAACCATTGAATTGGTTCCAAATTACTTAATTCCTCTATCTACGTATTTTCCTTTATGAATATTTTTAGACTCTATGGTTGGAAATTTAAGGGCTTGAGAAGAATAAAAAAGTAGGGAGTCATAGATTTCATCTATTCTCCTCTTCCCTTTATCCCATTTGGATCTTTTAGAAGTCATAGAGACTACATTTATGAAGAATAAATGAGAGGCAAGAATAGTTAATACAAAGAAGGAAACAATTTGGTTTAGGGATTACCTTAGTGGTTTAACCTTCTTGTGATCACCCAAGGGAGGTTTGGGATTAATCCTTGATTTTATAGAGGATGAGTATTCCTTTAAGTTACTAGAGGGAGAGCAAGGGGAATAAGTGATTTGAGGCTCTTAGGAGAGGTGTAGAATGAGTTGGAGTCGGTCCTACCGCTGGACCTAACTTGTTCTTTTTCTAGGGTAGGTTGTGGGCAGTGGCACCGTTAGTTGGGCGGTGCAACCACTTACAACTTGTATCCATTGGGAGTGCTACCGCCAGCTGGGCGGTGCCACTGCCAACAGGCAGTGAGCACTACCTACATTATGGTGTGGTGCAAATCTATGTGGTGCCGACATTGTGTGGTTCCATCGTGCAAAATCTTTATCATTATGTGGTGTACACACTCATTTACACAAACATCATAAAGTTTTTTGAAATTCTACTTTCGTAAGAGAAGAAATTTGTATGGAAAAATTCATATTGCTCATTATGCATATCATAAGTCCATGATTCAAGTCTTATCTCAAGTGAAGAGATAATAGTGAGTGATCTCAAAAAATAGAACTCAATTAAAAAAATCCAGAGAAAAATTTAAGAAAATAACTTATGTATCAGAGAAGTTTAGCACATCTAATTCTTATAAAATCAAATTGTTCCTCAATTAAAGGTTTTGTAAAAATATCAGCTAATTGATGTTTTGTATCAATAAATTCTAGAGATATATCATAGTTATTAACATGATCTCGTATATAATGGTGCCTAATATCAATAAATTTAGTTCTAGAGTGTTGAATAGAATTTTTTGTTAAGTATATTGCACTAGTATTGTCACACTTTATAGGTATGTTTTTCAGGTGAATTCCATAATCCTCTAAAGTATTTTTCATCCATATAACTTGAGCACAGTATGCATCTACTGCTATGTACTTAGCTTCGGTTGTAGATAATGCAACCAAGTTTTATTTCTTGGAAGACCAAGAAAAAAGTACATGTCCTAAAACTTGACATGTTTTAGATGTGCTCTTTCTATCCATTTGGCAGCCAGCAAAATCAGCATTGGCATAACTAAGCAATTCAAAGTTTTTTGATTTTGGTTACCATAATCCTAGTTTAGGAGCTCCTTTTAGGTATCTAAAAATTCTTTTAACGACTTTTGAATGAGATTGCTTGGGGTTAGATTGAAACCTAGCACAAAGTCCTATGCTAAACATAATGTCCGGTCTCGTTGCAGTGAAGTATAGTAAACTACCAATCATACCCTTATAAGATTTTTTATCAAAGCTTTCTCCACTTTCGTCAATGTCTAACTTAGTGGAAGTACTCATGGGAGTATTGATAGCCTTTGAACTATCTATATTAAACCGTTTTAGCAAGTCTAATATATATTTTGTTTGACTAAGAAAAGTACCATTACTAAGTTGTATGAACCAAAAGATTTATCTTTGACTCCTTTACTCTTCTAGTGCTTTTGTAAGTGATTTTGAGTGCGTGCTAAATATCAAAAGTTGTTTCACAAATAGACACTCGATTGAACTCGTTTTTATCTAAAGCACAAAAAAAAGCATTTATAGCCTTGGCATTTAAAGCAAAAGTCTTCTTCTCCAACTCATTCCAATCACTCAATGAAAGAGAAGACTTTTGAAAGTCATTTTCTACAAGGTTACATGACTCAAAATCCATTAAAATTAGTGTTGAATCTCGGATTTTGATGATGAAGTCAATTATCATTAGTTATCTAATCCATATGCTGAGATAAGTGTGCAGGATTAACTACGATGGAAGTAAGACATGCAACAGGAGTTACGCTAGAGTCAAGACCATGATCATGGTGGGGGTTCGAGAGTTCGACGGAAGTCCGGACGGTCATCGGAGGTTCTATAGGAACAAATCCAAGAAGTCCAAGAGCTTGCCAAAGAAGCTCGTTGGAACTCGCCAAGTGGATTGTCGCAAGTCCAGGAGTTTGCCGGAAGTCCACCGGAGCATCGCCGAGGGATCGTCGGATGTTCGCCGGAAGTTCGCCAGAAGCTCGCCGAAAGAAGCGATTGACGCATCGGAGCAAGTTGTGTTGAATCTCGGATTTTGATGATGAAGTCAATTATCATTTATTATCTAATTCATATGTTGAGATAAGTGTGTAGGATTAACTACAATGGAAGAAATACATGCAGTAGGAGTTGCGCCGGAGTCAAGACTATGATCACGTTGGGAGTTTGAGAGTTCGACGGAAGTCCAGACGATCGTCGGAGGTTCTACGGGAACAAATCTGAGAAGTCCAGAAGCTTGCCAAAGAAGCTCGTCGAAACTTGCCAAGTGGATCATCGCAAGTCCAGGAATTTGCCGGAAGTCCGCCGGAGCATCGCCGAAGGTTCGTCGGATGTTCGCCGGAAGTTCACCGAAAGCTCGCCGAAAGAAGCGATTGACGCACTAGAGCAAGTTGTAGTAAATGTCTTAAAAAATATTGTAGTTAGCATGTAGATTAAGTTAGGAATGGGAGGTGATACCATTAACTTAATCTGGGGGCAATTGGGCCCTCGATAGACCCAAATTAGACCGAATGGATCAGCCCATTCAGACCCAGATCTCTTGGTCGGTGGTGGCACCGCCTGGGTCGGCGGTGGCACCGCCTAGGGCTCAGTCTCTGAGCTAGGCTGGGCGGTGCAACCGCCCCTGACATGTGGTGGAACCACCTGAGCTCGGTCTCCGAGCTTTGCCAAGCGGTGCAACCGCCCTAGTCAAGCGGTGGCACCGCATGGGTTCCGTCTCTAAGCGAGACTGGGTGGTGCAACCGCACCTATCAAGCGGTGGCACCGCCAGAGCTCAGTCTCCGAGCTCTATCAGGCGGTTGTACCGCCCCAGTCAGAGATGGTACCGCTAGGACCCCGAAAATCCGGGGAAAGATTGGAATGAATTGGAGAAGAAGACTTTCACTCTTAATGCAAAGGCTATGAATGTCTTATTTTGTGCGCTTGATTAAAATGAGTTCAATCGTGTCTCGGTTTGTGAAACCGTGTTTGATATTTGGCATACACTCGATGTGACTCATGAAGGCACAAGTAGAGTAAAAGAGTCAAAAATCAATCTTTTGATACATTATTTTGAACTTTTTCGAGTAAAACCGAGTAAGACTATTGGCAACATGTACACCCGTTTCACGGATGTCGTCAATGGTCTAAAAGGACTCGGCAAAAGTTTTTCAGATTTTGAGCTCGTAAATAAGATTCTAAGATCCCTTCCTAAGAGTTGGGACCGTAAAGTCACTGCTATTCAAGAGGCTAAAGATTTAAACAACTTCCCTCTTGAAGAACTAATCAGATCATTAATAACCTATGAAATGAGTTGCAAGGCTCATGAAGAGCAAGAAGATATCCTTCCAAAGAACAGGAAGGATATGACACTTAGAACTTTAGATGACCACTTGAGAGACAACTCAAGTGTTGAGGACTGTTACGATGACTTGGCACTTTTAACAAGGATATTAAAAAAATTTATTAAGAGAAACAAGATTAAAAATTACATAAAAAATAAACTTGAACCCAAAAAGGACCAAGTTATTTGCTATGAGTACAAAAAGCCGGGACACTACAAAAGTGATTGTCCCCAAGCCAAGAAGAGAACATCAAAGAAGAAGGCGCTCAAAGCAATGTAGGATGACTCGAGCGCGTTCGAAGAAGAGGAGTCCAAATCGAGCAAGTTGCTCATTACGCCTTAATGGCTATCGGAGAGGAGATAACAAATTTAATTGATGCAGATTTATCATTTGATGAATTTTAAATTCCTTCCATGACTTATTTGATGAATATAAAACAATTAGTAGAAAATATAAATTGCTGAAAAATAAGCATGACAGTCTTGTTAGCAATTTTGATAAATTAAAAATTGAATATCATGATAGTTTAGCTCAATGTGAAAAATTCCATAATCTAGAAACTCTTCAAAAGGAGACCTTGCTACTAAAGGACGCCTTGAAGAAATTTGAGGTTGGTAGCAAGTCTTTGAACATGATCCTTACAAATAAGGATCACATTCCCAAAAGAAGTCGAATCGGATTTGTGAGAAGTCCTCACCAAAATCCAACCACCTTCATAAAAGGCCCTATCTTATATGTTCGGCACCAAAACAAATGCAACTTTTGTTGCAAACATGGACATAAAATGTATCATTGTCCATTCAAGAAAATTAGTCTGAACAAACTGATTTGGGTTCCTAAAGGAATCATGATAAACTCTATGCAACATGATAAACAATGTAGATCAGTTTTTGAGGCACCCAAAAGTAAATGGGTACCTAAAAATCACCCCTTCTTGTAGAAACATACATCATCAAAAGCTAGGAGTAAGAGATAATATCTTGCTTTTTGGGTACTCGATATTAAATTACTCGAGATCCAAAAGAACAAGTAAAGCTCTCTAGCCTAAATAGTAAAAAGAGGATTAGAAAATTAATATTGCAGAGTGATACTAATATAATCCTGTTTGATCCCTCAGATTTTGAAACTCATAATTCTCCCTTCACATACCCTCCGAATTTCTGAACTCATCGAATTGATTTCTTCTTTACCTTTGAATCCAACTATATCATGAACTTATGTCTTGCAAGCAAAGTTTGACATAAACTTACGAAGCTTACCAACTTGGATAATAAGTCATGAACATGTCTAAAATTATGTACGACATTTAAAGTAGAATATGCGCATCACAAGATCTATCTTGAATGTACAAAATTTCTCATCTTGAAATGGAAACTCTTAAGTAATTACGAAAGTAAAGTTGATTGCTCCACAAATGAAAACTCTCCTCAAGTTGAAAACATCCAAATCAGCCCATACAGCCCCCAAACAAGTGCTCACCACCTATAGGTGATGGCACCGCCCAGCTGGCGGTAGCACCGTCGGCTGTCACAAGTTGCAAGCGGTTGCACCACCCGAGCTAACGGTGCAACCGCTCGCAATCTTGCCCCCTTTTAAACCGAGCTAGGGCTGGTGGTGGAACCGACCCCAACTCACTCCCTTCCCCTCTTTACACCACCAAAGCTTCTCCACCTCCATTTCTCCCATCTTAGCATCCTAAATACTCCTCATTTCGAAGCAAAAGATCAGCAATCTCTCCTTCTCTTGAAGATTTCACTTAAGGAATTCTCTAAGAAACCTCTAAATTCTGTTTTTGAGTCATTTACTCTTGCTCATTACTATCTTCCTAAATAGCAGTAGTTATGGGCTCCAGAAGATCATCTAAGGACAAAGGGAAGAGGAGATTAGAAGAAGACTTTGATCTTACCCTTTTCGATTCAAAATATCATGCTGAAAAATTTTCTTCCTTCGAATTTAGGAGTGTCAATAAGGGAAAACATGTAGATCTAGATGAACTAAGAGACTTAGAGACAATCCAATAGTTTGCAAACTTAGATCTACTCCCAATTTTACAAATTAGTGAACCCATCTATCCAAGACTTGTTAGATTATTTTATAACAATCTACAAGTAGATCAAGAAGAAAGAGTGTCTACCTATCTCTTAGGACAACACATCTCCATTACGGATAGATTCATTTGCGACATGATAGACATTCTCGTAAAAAATAGAGGTATTTATTTTAGAGGATCGTGGGATAATGAAACAGTTGGGACAACATATATTGAAGCCTTAGGAACAATTTTCAATAATCCCAACTTATTGATAGTTCCTAAAAGCTGTGAACATCTACTACCACTAAACACTAAGGTACTTCATCATATCATAACTAGCATCATTCTCCCTAAACAATACCATCATGATGAAGTAAGTCAAATGAAATTAGAAACCATGTATTAGATCATGAAAGGACATAACATCTGTTTTGGTTACCTTATCCAACAAAACATGATAGAACTATATAAGAAAGACATGATGCTTCCATATGGTAGTATAATCACTAGAATACTTAAAGCCTACGATATTCCAATACCACCCGACGAAGAAGTGATGAAAGTAGACAGGTTTAGCATAATAAATAAAAATCTAGTTCACCGATTGAGATGTTTTTATAGAAACGGTAATTGGGTTAGAATGCCTAGAAGAACCGATCCCCCTCAACCTGAACCAGAACCCGAAACACCAGTCTTTAGGGGTACTCAATCTCCTCCGATCTATCCCTTTAAGGAAACATATCTATTTGAGCAAACTCCTGCATCATCTATCGAAGACATTAGGATTCGGATGGACCGATTTGAACAAAGACAAGATCGGCTTGAACATCGACAAGATCAAATCCTATTTGAGCTACAGCAAATTCATCGACAATTTGACTCCTTGTTTAGGCATTTTAATTTTCCACCTCCTGAATAAGCTTGTATATGTATATGTGGACACAATCACCTCTTGTTGTAACAATTACGTTGTTGTAAACTCTTTATGTTACTCACCTTGATCACAATGCCTTGATGACTACTAATCTTTGACATGGTTACTTGATGTATTAATTGGTGAGCATATGCAGGGTTATGTTGTTTAATCTCGTTACTCATTGTTAGATTTCACGTTGAAATTAAATGTTTCTATAATGCCTACTTTGAAAACCTTGTGTCTTGGTTTCCATGATAAATATGATTTGAGAAAGTAATATAGCCATGAAATTGATGTGTCATTACCATGATGTTAATGTGTCATGATATTACCATGATTTTGATGTATTATCATGATGTAATCATAGAGTTCATAGATACTAAGCATCAACTAGCTGATATTTTTACAAAACCTCTAAGTGAAGAACAATTTGATTTCATTAGAAGAGAATTAGGAATGTCCGAATGCATGAATTTGTTAAGATTATTTTTTTTTTGGACTTTTATTTAATGGTTAAATCACTTAATTGCCATGATAATTTTACACAATTACATGCCTTAATTACATGTTAGAAATTATGTGTTTTGGATACAAAAATTTTCATGATAATAAGCATATTTTATCTTCATGATTGAATTTGAAAATCTATAACAAAACCTCGTCCGAATGCATGAAAGTGTTAATTTTATTTTCGGATTCTCTTAACTAGTGGTGTCCTGACAATTGAATCTTCTCGATACATTATCCTCTTCCGAACTTAAGAAGCATATGTCATATCGAGTTTGATTCTCATCATTGATTTTTGATATATGGAATCAACTAGCAAATACATCTCTCATACACTTATCATGTGAAAAATATTTTTTGAGAAATGGATTTGATAAAATGATTCCTGCTTGTAAATTCCTTCTTGAAATATGGATGTTAGTGTTTTTTACTTGCAAGGATTTGTTTCACATACATATCTTGATCCTTATAAAAGTGAAGTATGATTTAATCTCTCATCGATTTTAACTTCATTCGAAGTAAACTCACAAATAGCTAGTATCACAAATAGCCTTCCTCCTTCATGCAAAAAGATAATAACAAATAAAAAGGAAGAAGTATTCAAAGCTATCTCTATGTCATGTTTACCTTGAGATGTTTGCATAATTGGTATCCTATCATTCACTGTTGAAAAATGACATGAATCTAGTTATGACATGAATAATTACCACACTTATGCTTAAAATTTGCTTATATCGTTCTCCTTTTTGTTGATGACAAAGGGGGAGAGATATATGAATTGATGCTATGAGTACTGATTATGCCATGCTTGCATCATCAAAAATATATCAAGAACTTGCATCATAATTTTACGTGTTGATATCTTACTATATGATGAAATGCTACGATTGCTAAAATACTTGAAATGTGTGCATCATGTTAAGATATCAAAATCTTACTTCGCAATTTTACATGTTGATAACTTGCATCGTAATTTTATATGTTAATATTTTACCATATGATGAAATGCTATGATTGCTAAAATACTTGAAATGTGTGCATCATGTTAAGATATCAAAATCTTACTTCGAAATTTTACATGTTGATAACTTGCATCGTAATTTTACGTGTTGATATCTTACCATATGATGAAATGCTATGATTGCTAAAACACTTGAAATGTGTGCATTAAGATATCAAAATCTTACTTCAAAATTTTACATGTTGATATCTTACCATATGATGAATTACTACCATTACCACCATTCACATTTGAAATTTGAAAATGGATATCAAGCCTTGACATCATTTTCAGAGAGATACATCATGATAGGAATCATGATGGGAGTATTGATAAGGTTAAATGATTTTAACTTATCAATATGTCTCTTGAATTCAAAGGCTTTGAATTCAAGAATGACTTATCTCAAGTATGACATATAGATAGGGGGAGTTAAGATTAACTCCGTTATCAATTGATTATCATCATAAAAAAGGAGGAGATTGTTGAATCTCGGATTTTGATGATGAAGTCAATTGTCATTTGTTATCTAATCCATATGTTGAGATAAGTGTGCAAGATTAACTACGATGGAAGAAAGACATGCAGGTAGGAGTTACGTCGGAGTCAAGACTATGATCACGTTGGGAGTTCGAGAGTTCGATCGAAGTCCAGACGATCGTCGGAGGTTCTGCGGGAACAAATCTGAGAAGTCCAGGAGCTTGCCAAAGAAGCTCATCAGAACTCACCAAGTGGATCATCGCAAGTCTAGGAGTTTGCCGGAAGTCCACCGGAGCATCGTTGAAGGTTCGTCGGATGTTCGCCGAAAGCTCGTCGGAAGAAACGATTGATGCACCGGAGCAAGTTGTAGTAAATGTCTTAAAAAATATCGTAGTTAGCATGTAGATTAAGTTATGAATGGGAGGTGATCCCATTAACTTAATCTGGGGGCAATTGGGCCCTTGACAGACCCAAATTGGGCCGAACGGATCAGCCCATTCGGACCCAGATCTCTTGGCCAACGGTGGCACCGTCTGGGTCGGCGGTGGCACCGCCTAGGGCTTAGTCTCCGAGCTAGGCTGGATGGTGCAACCGCCCTTGACAAGCGATGGAACCGCTTGAGCTCAATCTCCGAGCTTTGCCAAGTGGTGCAACCGCCCTAGTCCAGTGGTGGCACCGCCTAGGCTCAGTCTCTGAGCGAGACTGGGCAGTGCAACCGCCCTTGTCAAGCGGTGGCACCACCAGAGCTCAGTCTCCGAGCTCTGTCAAGCGGTTGTACCGCCCCAGTTGGAGGTGGTACCGCCAGGACCCCGAAAATCTGGGGAAAGACATTTTTGAGCTCCAAATTCAAACTAGTTTGGGGCCTATATATACCCCACCCTTTCCTGCATGAAAGGGCACCGAAAGTTTGATCTTACTCTATGATTTTAGAGCTCAAAAGTGTTGTAAAGTCTAGAAGTTCTCCTCCCTCTTTTCTTCCAAGTTTTAATATTTCAAGAGAGGAGAGAAAAGTTTGTAAGGGTTGTCTCCTAAGCCCGTCAAAAGTAGTGAAACTGTAAAAGGGTGGTTGACCTTCGCCTATTGAAAGAAGGCCTCTAGTGGACGTTGGTGACCTCGTTGGTAGAGGAAGACAAAAGTGGATGTAGGTCAAGATTGATCGAACCACTCTATATCTCGGTTTGCATTTACTTTGAGCATATTATATTTACTGCAAACCTCCTCAGTAGCTTACTGCCTTCTGCTCATTTACGAACGTGATTCATAGTTAAGTATTTTTCGAATCGACGTTAAGATGGAAATCGGTTTTATCGTACGAACATCATATTTCAGTTTTCGCTTACATTCTGATTTCTATCTTAACTGCAAACTGCCTTCCTTACTTTACTTCAAATACGTTTCCGTAAGCTTTCAAAGTTATTCTCTGCACAAAATGACTTTTACGTCGGAATCAGATTTCAGTATTTATGTCTTAAATAATCATAGTTAACATGATGATTAAGTTAGGAATGGGAGGTGATCCCATTAACTTAATCTAGGGGCAATTGGGCCCTTGATAGACCCAAATTGGGCCGAATGTATCAACCCATTCGGACCCAGAATTCCTAGCCAGCGGTGGCACCGCTTGAGCTGGCGGTGGCACCACCTAGGAGTTCAGACTCCCAAGAATGTTGGGCAGTGGAACCTGTCACGCCCCTAAAAAATATCCATGATATTAAAATTCTTTCAACACAAACCAATCCAGGATCCAAACTAACATTTGAGGACACTGAAAAACATTCTATCAAATTCACATCTATAAAACCTATGCAGTTTATAATCATATATCACATCACTCGATAATTCACATTTATGGCAACCCAAGCCAACTTAACAAACATGATCAACATTTATAAATCCACAAGCTAAGTAATTTATATAATCAGAACTCTAACTATTCACCACAAGTTCATATCATCATAAATTAGACTTAACATTCCGAAATTCCAAATAAGAGAGATCTTCTAACACTTTTACACAGTATATCCATTTTGATTCATCAACAACATTTCATTACATACAAAATATGCTTATACAATAATAACATAATAACCAACAAGACTTGCCCCTAATTCTGAATAGCTATCCACTACCTCAACCCAAATCAAACATCTCAAAGAGTGACAAGCTGACCTGAAAGATTTATATAACAACGAAGTGAGCTAAAAACAGCTTAGCAAGTGACAAAGCATATTCAGAACAAAAGGAACGGTTTCAAACAAGTAAGGTATCATAAAGTAAGGCAGAAAACAAGAATTCTCAAGGATACCATCTCATTAGATACAAAATCATACGTGTCATGTCATTCAAAACATATTTGGTTCATAACAAATGGAGCATAGAGTAATTGGAGCATATTAATAGCGTACAAGATGTTTCAGAGCATATCAATGGCAAAGAGGACACTTCAGAACATATCAGTTCATAGCAAATGGAGCACAGAATAATTGGAGCATATCAATAGCGTACGAGATGTTCCGAAGCATATCAATGGCAAATAGGACATTTCAGAACATATCAGTTCATAGTAAATAGAGCACAGAGTAATTGAAGCAGCATACCAATAGCGTATGAAATGTTCCGGAGCATATCAATGACAAATGAAACATTTCAGAACATATTAATGGTATGTGAAGCATTTTGAATCATATCAATGGCATAGGAAACATTTTAGAGCATATCAATACAAAATACGAAACAGAAGCTCAGACGTCGTACCCTAGCATAGTGCATGTGAGGTTTAACTCAGTGGTGGCTCCACGCCGTGATGAGTTCTCGACTCCATCCACGGGTATCCCTTTCCTACTCGAGCCCTCTCACCCTGCCCAAGTGCTAGGTCAGCTCTGAATTTCATATCAAACAGATAGAAGGTGAAGTGGGATTCCAAACATAATATGGTCCATCCATTTCTGAATGTCCACCAAACATAATATAGAGCATCGTAGGCTCTAAGCACATACCCTTTACCATTTCTGGCAAAGGTCCAAATAATCCCACAAACACTAGAGTACAAAAGGGTATTGTGAACAATAAATAGCACATATCGGAAGCACACGCGAAACAACAAAACGTACATGTGCCTTTACGAGTCAAGACGAAGTAAGCAATAATCTTTCACAATTGTATTCAGATTTGAAAAGAAAGGAAAGCAAGAGCATTCAAGGATTCCAAACAATCATATATAGCTCAATTCAAATAAGAAGGTTAGATGAAATCAATTTCTAAAGGAATGAAACCAGAATATGCGAAATCGACCAAAGCTCGATTTCTAGCAGAATTCAAGAGGCACATTGAACAAATAATTCAAACAATCAATCGTGCTCCAATTTACTCAGAAATATATCATTGGAAAGATATTTCAATCTACTTCCAGATAACATAAGCTTCCTCCCTCTTCAAATCAGCCTTATCCTCAAGGCTGAGCAGCATTAATCTCGGGGAGCTTCTCTTTCAGCACTTCAGTCATAGGCTATCTGCAATGTATCACAACCCGTTGATCAAGTAAGTATGGTCTCCACTTTTTGACAGTGTAAGCAATAGGTCAGTCTTTCAGTATAGTAATCGTTGCAAGAAAATCCTGGCCTTTGCTATCACAAGTTAAAATCCATCCATCAGTGATTTTTAATTCGAATATGTCATAGCCTTCAATATGGTGGACTAATTGGGCTGAAACTTTCCTGTCCATAAAATTATTAGTGCTACCTATATTAATCAAAATAGTCACAGGCTGATGCTTTAAAGTTCCTCTGATTTTTATAGTTTGTGGGTTAATGTAGCCAGCCAATGCATGCACTATATATGTGATGGCTTCAATATCTTCATCAGTTTTCACACCTTCATAATCGGAGTCCAACTCTTTTGCTTCTGGTTCCTCTCCAATTGGTTTAATCATCAGAAGTTGCCGTTGTTTATATCGGTGCTCCATACTCTACTTTTCATCATAGTACAAACCCATTGCTGATCTTTCCTTGAGTTCTTCTTGGGTTAGTCTTCGAGTGTCAAGGCTTTGGTTGGGAATAGATGAGGCGGGTGGTTTATTGATCATCTGGTTGTTGTCACTTCTATTTCCATGATTTTTCTTGTTGATTTTTTTCTCATGTAGATGTGCGAATGAGATCGTAGCTATCATAGTGCGGGGTTGATGAGCCTTAACTTCATACCGAATCTCTGGAATAAGCCCTTCAATAAATATATCCAGAAGTTATCGTTCGAACTATTCTCTAGCTTGATTTGATAATCTTTCAAACCTGCTATGATATTCCAACACTCTAGAAGTCTGACAAATTTTGGCGAGCTGTCCATCCACCTTCATGTATGAGTAGATTGTGTCACAATCTTGGGGCCCTTTTCCAGTATTTCTATATCTGTGCAACATAGAACTTGAGATTCCACCTTGTTGAAAATTTACTAGGCTCCCCAGTAAGTCCTTTTTGAAATCATTAAGTATTTCTTGCAATCGGTTCTCAATTCTAATTTCCAATGCTTCCATTTTTGCTTTTATTGAGTTATCGGTGGCCATTTCATAAGACTGCAAATCTGGGTTCTCAACTCCTATTTTTGATGTTGGTCAAGGACATCAGCAATGTCAATGCGAAGTTGCCGAGGAGGTGGACGCCGAGGACAGTGCTGTGGTCGCTACATTGGAGGAAGAGTTGCTGCCCTATTTCTATCACTGCGTGGGGTGAGAGCGCCGGGGCTGGAAGGCGACTGTGTCGATGTGGCTGCAGTTACTACGACCCAAGGGGCGATTGCTAAGTAGCGGGGTTGAGGCTGTGGTTATGGCAACCTACGGTGATGGTGCGGCTAGGGCAGCGCCGCCAAGGGCTCACTACTACGGTGGCTGCGATGACATAGATGGAAGACAGCATTGCTTTGTCTCTTTAGCATTGTGAAAGAAGGCGCTGGTGACGCCGAGGGATCGCGTCCAGTTGAGGAAACGGCAATGGCTGCAGCGGTCGTGGTTTGATCTCCGTGAGTGGGGATGGTTGAGCGATTGCAGCTGCGACCCAAGGGAAGGCAGCGATGGTGGTGCGGTTGGGGTAGCGTCGCCAATGGTAGAAGCGACGAGGGGGTTGGTCCGCTGGCCAGGAAACAGCGGCCACGACCCTTCTCGCTCGAGCAGGGTGGAGTATGAAGGAGGGAAGGCTGCTGGCCGGGGAGCAGTTGTGACGGTGGTCACTGGCCGGAATGCAACGGCTGCGATGGGGCTGGCCAAAAGCAGGGGAGGCAGCGGCCTTTTCGACCAGATGGGCTTCAAAGGGGAGAGGATGTGGTTGTGTCGGGTACGGCGCAACGAGGAGGGGAGGTTGCTGGCTGGAGAGCGGCGATGGCGGTGGTCAAGTGGCCGAGAAGCAGCGGCGACGATGGAGAAGGAGGAGTCGGTTGTGTCACGGTTGGGAACAAGGGCAACCGGTGAGTTGCTTGTTTCTGTCACTACAGATGCAGAGCAAGGAAGATCGACGGCTGGGAGGCATGCGGCAGTCATTGCATGGTGGCTGGCAGTGGTGGTGGCTCGGCAATGAAGGAGAGGGGTGGTGTTGAAGTGGCCGAGAAGCAGCGGCGACGGTAGAGGCAACCGGCGCCTGCGACCGTAGAGGGACCAGCGGCTGCTCTATTTCTATCGCACCATAGAAACCGTGATGCCGACAGATCGCATGGCCGAAGCTACAACCAAGGGAAGGCAACGATGGCAGTGTGGCTAGGGCAGTGTCACCGACGGTAGAAGCGGCGATGGTTGGTCCGTTGGTTGGGAAATGGCGGCCGCGGCCCTTCTCGCTTGAGCGAGATGCGGGCAGCGAGGAGGCGAGGTTGCTGGCGGGGGGGGGGGGGGGGGCAGCGGCGGTGGTTGGCTGGGCAACAACGCCGATGGTGGTGGTCCGTCAACCGGGAAGCAACGGCGGCGGGTGGGCTTGCCGGATGCAGGGGTCCGGCAAGGAAAGCAGGGGTGGTTGCGGCTTCTTCTTCTTCTTCTTCTTTTTGTTTTTTTCTGAAGATGAAGATAACTATAGCAAGGGGGCAGCAACGGTGGTGGCAGCTGCTGGCTGGGTAGTAGCGACGGTGATGGAGAAGGGGCAACGATGGTCGCTAATCAAGACGCAGAGGTTCCTTCTCATTTGAGAAAGGCCGGCGTTCGTGGCTACCGGCTTCACCCTTCCTCACACAATTTTTTTTTTGGCAACACTACAGCGAGAATGCCAAGAATCATCACTTTGATACCAAATGATAGGACCCTAAAGTCTTATTGTCGCTCTGATACCAAATGGTAAGACCCTAAAGTCTTATCGTCACTTTGATACCAAATGATAAGACCCTAAAGTCTTATCGTAGGCTCTGATACCAAATGATAAGACCCTAAAGTCTTATTGTCGCTCTGATACCAATTGATAAGACTCTAAAGTCTTATCGTCACTTTGATACCAAATGATATGACCCTAAGCTCTTATCGTGGAAGAAAGGGGAGAAAATGGAATGATAATGATCGCTTCGAGGGATCGGCCTCCTTGATCACTTCGAGGGGATCGGCCTTTCTTGATCACTTCGAGGGGATCGGCCGTCCTTGATCACTTGGAGGGGATCAGCCTCCTAGTGTCCACATTTCAGTTTTATCGGTTTTATCATACGAACATCATATTTCAGTTTGCGCTTACATTCTGATTTCTATCTTAACTGCAAACTGCCTTCCTTACTTTACTTCAAATACGTTTCCGTAAGCTTTCAAAGTTATTCTCTGCATAAAATGACTTTTACGTCGGAATCAGATTTTAGTATTTATGTCTTAAATAATCATAGTTAACATGATGATTAAGTTAGGAATGAGAGGTGATCCCATTAACTTAATCTAAGGGCAATTGGGCCCTTGATAGACCCATATTGGGCCGAATGGATCAACCCATTCAGACCCAGAATTCCTGACCAGTGGTGGCATCGCTTGAGTTGGCGGTAGCACCACCTAGGAGCTCAATCTCCCAAGAATGCTGAGCGGTGGAATCACCCCTATCAGTCGGTGGTACTACCTGAGCTCAGTCTCCGAGTGAGACTGGGCGCTGGTACCACCCCTGTCAGGCGATGGTACAACCTGAGCTCGGTCTCCGAGCGAGGCTAGGTGGTGGTACCGCCCCTGTCAGGCGGTGGTACTGCCTGAGCTCAGTCTTCGAGCTCTACCAAGCAGTGGTACCACCCAGTTATGGCGGTAGTACCGCTAGGACCCCGGAAATCCGAGAGATGATATTTTTAAGCTCTAAATTCAAACCAGTTTGGGGCCTATATAAACTCCACCCTTTCCTTCATGAAAGGGCACCAAAATCTTGATCTTATTCTGTGAATTCTATGGCTCAAAAGTGTTGTAAAGGTCAAAAGTTCTTCTCTCTCTTTTCTTCTAAGTTTTGATCATTCAAGAGAGAAGTGAAAAATCTGTAAGGGTTGTCTCCTTGATAAGACCCTAAAGTTTTATCGTCGCTCTGATACCAAATGGTAAGACCCTAAAGTCTTATCATCGCTCTGATACCAAATGATAAGACCCTAAAGTCTTATCGTAGGCTCTGATACCAAATGATAAGACCCTAAAGTCTTATCATCACTCTGATACTAATTGATAAGACACTAAAGTCTTATCGTCGCTTTGATACCAAATGATGTGACCCTAAGCTCTTTTCGTGGAAGAAAGGAGAGAAAATGGAATGATAATGATCGCTTCGAGGGGATCGACCTCCTTGATCACTTCGAGGGGAACGGCCCTCCTTGATCACTTCGAGGGGATCGGCCTCCTAGGGTTTGTCCATAGAGTGGAATAACATTTTATTGATTGATTGATTAAAAAAAAAAAGGGTTACATCACTATTTATAGAGTTCCACCCAAAGTCCACTTAAACTTAGACTCTAATAATAAATAAATATTAAATAAACCTCTACCTGACTTTAACTGAATTAAATGGACTCAATAAACAACTAGATTAAACAGACTCGATAAACATTATTTAAAAGCTCAGAAAAAGGGTCCTAACACTCCTAAGCCCGTCAAAAGGAGTAAAGCTGTAAATGGGTGGTTGGCCTTCGCCGATTGAAGGAAGGCCTCTAGTGGACATTGATAACCTCATCGGAGGAGGAAGCCAAAAGTGGATGTAGGTCAAGATTGACCAAACCACTCTAAATCTCAGTTTGCATTTACATTCTGCTCTATATCTTAAACTGCAAACTACCTCCATTACTTTACTTCAACTCTATTTTCGCTTAATCATAAGTTGAAGTACTTTCCGAATCGGCTTTCGCATCGAAATCATTTTTATCGTACGAACGTCATTTTAAATCATCGAAAGTGTGCTCTTGATCCTAACAATTGGTATCAGAGCGAGGTTAACTCTCAATCGGATTAAAACCCAAGAGAGATGGCATACGCCGGAAACCAAGAGGGCCACTCTATTACCCATCCGCCCATATTCAATGGGATGGACTACACCTATTGGAAGACCCGAATGTGGATCTTCCTTATTTCCATGGATTTTGAACTTTGGAATCTTGTTGAAAATGAATTTTCAAAGCCTTCTCTTCCAATGATCGATTGGAATGAATTGGAGAAGAAGACTTTCGCTCTTAATGCAAAGGCTATGAATGCCTTATTTTGTGCGCTTGATAAAAACGAGTTCAATCGTGTTTCGATTTGTGAAACTGCATTTGATATTTGGCATACACGCGAAGTGACTCACGAAGGCATAAGTAGAGTGAAAGATTAAAAATCAATCTTTTGATACATTCTTTTGAACTTTTTCGAATAAAACCAAGCGAGACCATAGGCGACATGTACACTCGTTTCACGGATGTCGTCAATGGTCTAAAAGGACTCAGCAAAAGTTTTTTGGATTTTGAGCTCGTAAATAAGATTCTAAGATCCCTTCCTAAGAGTTGGGACCGTAAAGTCACTGCTATTCAAGAGGCTAAAGATTTAAACAACTTTCCTCTTGAAGAATTAATCAGGTCATTAATGACTTACGAAATAACTTGCAAAGCTCATGAAGAGCAAGAAGAGAGAAAACTCAAGTGATGAGGACTATGACGATGACTTAACACTTCTAACAAAGAAATTAAAAAAATTCATTAAAAGAAATAAGTTTAAAAATGACACAAAAATTAAATTTGAACCCAAAAAGGACCAAGTTATTTGCTACGAACGCAAGAAGCCGGGACACTACAAAAGTGATTGTCCCTAAGCCAAGAAGAGAACACCAAAGAAGAAGGCACTCAAAGCAACATGGGATGACTCAAGCGCATTAGAAGAAGAGGAGTCCAACATCGAGCAAGTTGCTCATTACGCCTTAATGGCCATCGGAGAGGAGGTAACAAAATTAATTGATGCAGATTTATAATTTGATGAATTATTAAATGTCATCCCTGACTTATTTGATGAATGCAAAATAATTAGTAGAAAATATAAATTATTAAAAAGGGAGCATGATAGTCTTATTAGTAATTTTGATAAATTAAAAATTGAATATCATGATAGTCTAGCTCCATGTAAAAAATACCATGATCTAGAAACTCTCCAAAAGGAGAACTTGCTATTTAAAGACACCTTGAAGAAATTCGAGATTGGTAGCAAGTCTTTGAACATGATCCTTACAAATAAGGGTCATGTTCCTAAAAGAAGTGGAATCGAATTTGTGAGAAGTCCTCACCAAAATCCAACCACCTTCATTAAAGGCCCTATCTTACATGTTCCGCACCAAAGCAAATGCAACTTTTGTTGCAAACATGGACATAAAACTTATCATTATCCATTGAAGAAAATTAGTCTGAATAAACTGATTTGGGTTCCTAAAGGAACTATGATAAATTCTATGCAACATGATAAACAATTTAGAGCAGTTTTTTAGGCACCCAAAAGTTAATGGGTACCTAAAAATCATCATTTCTTATAGAAATAAATACCATCAAAAGCTAGGAGCAAGAGATGGTACCTTGATAGTGGATGCTCAAGGCATATGACCGGAGATCCATCTCAATTCTCTAAGCTCACTAGCATAAACGAAGGTTATGTCGGAGACAACAACAAGGGTAAAATAATTAGCAAAGGAACCATAGGTAACAAATCTAACTTCTTTATTGAAGATGCTTTGTTAGTTGATGGTTTAAAACATAACCTCTGGAGCATTAGTCAATTATGTGATAAAGGATATATTATCAAATTCGAATCTAATGCTTGCATCATTGATAAACCACACAAAAACACATCTATGACTACATTAAAACAAAATAATGTATACACCATTGACATCAATGATCTTTGTAATGAAATGTGTTTCTTGGTTTTGAATGAGGATGCTTGGCTTTGGTATAGGAGATTAGGTCATGCTAGCATGAAACTAATCACTCAAATATCATCCAAAGAACTTGTAAGAGGAATTCCTCATATCAAGTTCATTAAAGATAATGTGTGTGATGCTTGTCAATTAGGAAAACAAATTAAGGGTAGTTTCAAATCTAAGAATCAAATAATCACCTCTAGGCCCTTACAATTAATCCATATGGACTTGTTCGGACCAATCTCTACATCAAGCCTAGGAGGTAGCAAATATGCATTCGTTATTGTAGATAACTATAGTAGATACACATGGACTTATTTCTTAAAACACAAAAATAAATTCTTTAGATATTTCACCATGTTTTATAAATTTGTTCAAAATGAAAAGGTCGTTAGGATCGGAGCGGCACTAAGAGGGGGGGGTGAATTAGTGCAACGGTAAAGTATGATAAACTTTCGATGATTTAAACACTTACGGAAACTTCGTACGATAAAAGCAACGTTTTGTTTGAAACCGTTTCGATTGTGTTTTAATTTGAAGGTATATGTAAGAAGGAGACAAAGAAGTAGAGCATCAAAATGAAGATGGTTTGCAGTAATATAAATGACAATAAGATAAATGCAAACCAGAGAAGACGGTAGTTTATAGTGGTTTGGTCAATCATGACCTACATCCACTCCTCCGATTCCTCTTCCGTCGAGGCCACCGGCATCCACTAATGATCTTCCTTTACTAGGTGAAGATCAACCTCCTTCTTACACCCCTCTTACAATCTCTTACAAGTGGTTCACCCTTTTACAAAGATTTTAATGAAAAGAAAGGAGGTGAACACTCAAGCTATTGAAAACAAGACTTTTCCTAAAGCTTTTCTCAACTTCTAGCTTCTCCAAAAGGTTGTGTTCTCTACTGAGAAATGAGGGGTATTTATAGGCCTCGAGAGGATTCAAATTTGGGCTCCAAAATTTGAATTCTCTTTGGTTTCCGAGGCCGGCGGTGCCACCGCCTGTCAATGTCTGACACTGATAGTGGACTGGCGGTGCCACCGCCCAGCCAAGCGGTGCCACCGCCCAGTCTAGGTGGTGCCACCGCCTAGGCCAATTCAGCTCACTGGTTGGGCTCCAAACTTGGCCCAAACCAGTCCAAACTCGGGCCCAATTGGCCCCTACTTGGGTTATAGGATTAACACCTAATCCTAACCCTAATTAACATGCTAACTACGAATTTAAAGACATTTTCTAAGCTATTACAAAGTCCATAAGTCAAGACTTCTTCCGGCGAGCTTCCGGCGAACTTCCGACGGTCTTCCGATAAACTCTCGGAAACCATTCTGCGGACTCCCGGCAAGCTCCTAGACTTCACGATTTGATCTTGGCGAGTTCCAACGAGCTTCTTCGGCAAGCTCCGATCTTTCTCGGTGAGCTCCACGAACTTCCAACGAACCTTCCGGCGAGCTTCCGAAAAACCCTTCGGCAAGCTCCCTACTCATTCTCGGCTAGTTCCGGCAGCATTCCCGACGAACCTTCGGACTTCCGTCGAACTCTCGAACTCCCAACGAATCCTTCACGCTTGACTCCGGCACTTTGTTTCGCTTTATGTCTTCATCGTTATCATAGTTAATCCTGTACACACAAACCAAAACTCAACTCCGATCTAGACAATTATTACAACGCGAATTGACATTCTGTTGCCCGGCACGTCATTGGTTGGTGCTTCGTCCGATTCTTCGATGCATCGTCCTCTCTTGCGGCTTGTTGCCCAATTGGCGGTTGACCTCCACAACCCTGATATCCTTGGCATAATTTTGCTCTCCTTGGCCCGATGCCCGACGTCCGAAGCGTTCAGCCATCCAATATCCTGACATGATCTCTTCCAGCGCAACGTCAATTCCTCCTGCGTTAACTGTCTAATCCTGATCGAGTAGACCTGCATCACTCAAAATGCAGTTTAAATTATAAACACATATCAAGTGGTTTCATCATCAAAATACGAGATTTAACAAAGGGTTCTATGATTGCATCAATAAGAAGTGATCATGGTGGTGAATTTCAAAACCGTGATTTCCAAGAATTTTGTGAATTTAATGGATACAATCACTATTGAATCTCGGATTTTGATAATAAAGTCAATTGTTATTTGTTATCTAATCCAAATGTTGAGATAAGTGTACAGGATTAACTATGATGGAAGTAAGACATATAGTAGGAGTTACGCTTGAGTCAAGACCATGATCACGTTGGGGTTTCGAGAGTTTGACGGAAGTCCGGACGGTCGTCGGAGGTTTTGTGGGAACAAATCCAAGAAGTCTAGGAGCTTGCCAAAGAAGCTCGTCGGAACTCGCCAAGTGGATCATCGCAAGTCCAGGAGTTGGCCGGAAGTCCGCTGGAGCATCGTCGAGGGTTCGTTGGATGTTCGCCGGAAGTTCACCGAAAGGGCACTGAAATTCCAATCTTACCCCACCCTTTGGGGCCTATATTTACCCCACCCTTTCCTGCATGAAAGGGCACTGAAATTCCAATCTTATTTTGTGATTTTTAGAGCTCAAAAGTGTTGTATAAACTAAAAGTTCTCTTCCCTCTTTTCTTCCATATTTCGATCATTCAAGAGAGGAGTGAAAATTCTGTAAGGGTTGTCTCCTAAGCCCGTCAAAAGAAGTGAAACTGTAAAAGGGTGATTGGCCTTCGCCTATTGAAAGAAGGCCTCTAGTAGACGCCGGTGACCTCGTCGGAGGAGGTAGCTGAAAGTGGATGTAGGTAACGTTTGACCGAACCACTCTAAAATCTGGTTTGCATTTCCTTTGTGTTATTTATCTTAACTGCAAATTGTCTTCCTTACTTTACTTCAAATACATTTTTGTAAGCTTTCAAAGTTATTATCCGCATGAAATGACTTTTACGTCGGAATCAGATTTCAACGTACGAACGCAGTTTTAATCGTCAAAAATTTTTCGCTGTACTAATTCACCCCCCCCCCTCCTCTAATGCTCTTGATCCTAACAATTGATATTAGAGCGGGGTTAACTCTCAAACAGATTAAAACCTAAGAGAGATGGTATACGTCGGAAACCAAGAGGGCCACTCTATTACACGTCTACCCATGTTCAATCGGACGGAGTACACCTATTGGACGACCTGAATGAGGATCTTCCTTATTTCAATGGATTTTGAACTTTGGAATCTTTTCGAAAATGAATTTTCGAAGTCTTCTCTTCTAATGATCAATTGGAATGAATTGGAGAAGAAAACTTTCGCTCTTAATGCAAAGGCTATGAATGCCTTATTTTGTGCGCTTGATAAAAATGAGTTCAATCGTGTTTCAGTTTGTGAAACCACGTTTGATATTTGGCATACACTCGAAGTGACTCACGAAGGCACAAGTAGAGTGAAGAGTAAAAAATCAATCTTTTGATACATTCTTTTTAACTTTTTCGAATTAAACCGAGCAAGACTATTGGCGATATGTACACCCGTTTCATGGATGTCGTCAATGGTCTAAAAGGACTCGGCAAAAGTTTTTTGGATTTTGAGATCGTAAATAAGATTGTAAGATCCCTTCCTAGGAGTTGGGACCCTAAAGTCACTGCTAATCAAGAGGCTAAAGATTTAAACAACTTCCCTTTTGAAGAACTAATCGGGTCATTAATGATCTATGAAATGACTTGCAAGGCTCATGAAGAGCAAGAAGACATCCTTCCAAAGAACATGAAGGATATGGTACTTAGAACATTAGATGACCACTTGAGAGAAAACTCAAGTGATGAGGACTGTGACGATGACTTGACACTTCTAACAAGGAAATTCAAAAAATTCATTAAGAGAAACAAGATTAAAAATGACACAAAAAATAAATTTGAACCCAAAAAAGACCAAGTTATTTGCTACGAATGTAAAAAGTTGGGACACTACAAAAGTGATTATCCCCAAGCCAAGAAGAGAACCTCAAAGAAGAAGGCGCTTAAAGCAATGTGGGATGACTCGAGTGCATCCGAAGAAGAGGAGTCCAACACCAAGCAAGTTGCTCATTATGCCCTAATGGCCATCGGAGAGGAGGTAACAAATTTAATTGATGTAGATTTATCATTTGATGAATTATTAAATACCTTCCATGACTTATTTGATGAATGGAAAACAATTAGTAGAAAATATAAATTACTAAAAAATAAGCATGATAGTCTTGTTAGAAATTTTGATAAATTAAAAACTGAATATCATGATAGTTTAGCTCAATGTGAAAAATGTCATGATCTAGAAACTCTCCAAAAGGAGAACTTGCTACTTAAGGATGCCTTGAAGAAAGTCGAGGTTGGTAGCAAGTCTTTGAACATAATCCTTACATAGAAGGGTCACGTTCCCAAAAGAAGTGGAATCGGATTTGTAAAAAGTTCTCACCAAAATCCAACCACCTTCATAAAAGGCCCGATCTTACATGTTCGGCACCAAAGCAAATGCAACTTTTGTTGCAAACATGGACATAAAACATATCATTGTCCATTCAAGAAAATTAGCCCGAACAAACTAATTTGGGTTCCTAAAAGAACCATGATAAACTCTATACAGCATAATAAATAATGTAGATCAATTTTTGAGGCACCCAAAAGTAAATGGGTACCTAAAAATCATCATTTCTTATAGAAATAAACACCATCAAAAGCTAGGAGCAAGAGATGGTACCTTGATAGTGGATGCTAAAGGCATATGACCGGAGATCCATCTCAATTCTTTAAGCTCACTAGCATAGACGAAGGCTATGTCACCTTTAGAAACAACAATAAGGGTAAAATCATTAGCAAAGGAACCATAGGTAACAAATACAACTTCGTTATTGAAGATGCTTTGTTAGTTGATAGTTTAAAATATAACCTCTTGAGCATTAGTCAATTATGTGATAAAAGATATATCGTCAAATTCGAATCTAATGCTTGCATCATTGAAAAACTACACAAAAACACATCTATGGTAGCATTAAAATAGAATAACGTATACACCATTGACATCAATGATCTTTGCAATGAAATGTGTTTCTCGGTTTTGAATGAGGATGCTTGGCTTTGGCATAGGAGATTAGGTCATGCTAGCATGAAACTAATCACTCAAATATCATCCAAAGAACTTGTACGAGGAATTCATCATATTAAGTTCATCAAAGATAATGTGTGTGATGCATATCAATTAGGAAAACAAATTCAGGGTAGTTTCAAATCTAAGAATCAAATAAGCACCTCTAGGCCCTTACAATTAATCCATATGGACTATAGTAGATACATATGGACTTATTTCTTGAAACACAAAAATGAATGCTTTAGATATTTCACCAAGTTTTGTAAACTTGTTCAAAATGAAAAGGGATTTATGATTTCATCAATTCGAAGTGATCACGGTGATGAATTTCAAAACCATGATTTCCAAGAATTTTGTGAATCTAATGGATGCAACCACAACTTCTCTACTCCAAGAAATCCTCAACAAAACGGAGTAGTAGAAAGAAAGAATAGAAATTTACAAGAAATGGTACGAACCATGTTGAATGAACATAGCCTACCCAAATTTTTTTGGGCCGAAGCCGTAAACACTGCATGCTATATTTTGAATAGAGTTCTAATAAGACCCTTACTCACCAAAACTCCCTATGAGTTGTGGAACAATAAAAAACCTAATGTTTCATATTTTAAAGTTTTTGGGTGTAAGTGTTTTATCTTGAATGAAAAAGATGCCTTAGAAAAATTTGATGCTAAATCCGATGAAGGAATTTTTCTTGGTTATTCTTCGGTTTCTAGAGCTTTTCGTGTCTTTAATAAATGAACTTTAATTATAGAAGAATCCATTCATGTTGTTTTCAATGAGATTTCCAAAATCAAGAAAAATAATTTTGATGATGATGTTAATTTTGATTCTTTGAATTTAAATGAAACCCCTTCTACAACTAGCAACTTGGATACATCCACTTCTGAACCATCCGTACCCAAGGATTGGAAGTATGTAGATGCTCATCCTAAGGAGCTAATTCTAGGAGATACATCTAAGGGGGTTCAAACACGTTCTTCTCTTAAAAATTTTTGTGCCAACGCCGCTTTTCTCTCCCAAATTGAACCTAAATGTATTGACAAAGCCATGAAAGATGATTCATGGATTATCACAATGCAAGATGAGTTAAATCAATTTGAGAGAAATTAGGTGTGGAAGCTTTTTCCTAGACCAAATGACCATTTAGTTATTGGTACAAAATGAGTCTTTAGAAACAAGCAAGATGAATATGGTATTGTGGTTAGAAACAAGGGTAGATTAGAAGCCAAAGGTTTCAACCAAGAAGAAGGTATCGATTACAAAGAAACATTCACTCCTTTGGCTAGATTAGAAGCTATAAGGATGCTCCTTACCTATGCTAGTAATAATAATTTTAAGTTATTTCAAATGGATGTTAAAAGTGCTTTTCTTAATAGCTTTATTTCTGAAGAAGTTTATGTTGAATAACCTCCGGATTTGAAAATAATAGCCTCCCTAATCATGTATTTAAATTAACTAAAGCTCTCTATGGTTTAAAACAAGCCCCAAGGGCTTGGTATGATAGACTTAGTACTTTTCTTATTGAAAATAATTTCACAAAAGGCAAGGTCGATACTACATTATTTATCAAGAATTTTGAAATAATTTTCTCATTGTTTAGATTTATGTTGATGATATTATCTTTGGTTCTATGAATGAATCTCTTTGTGATCTTTTGCTAAAACCATGAGTCTCGAATTTGAAATGAGTTTGATGAGAGAATTAACCTTTTTCTTAGGCTTACAAATTAAGCAACTAAGCAATGACATCTTTATTAGTCAAACTAAATATGCTTTAGATCTACTGAAAATATTTAATATGGATAGCTCAAAAGCTAGTAACACTCCTATGAGTACCTCCACTAAGTTAGAAGTTGATGAAAGTGGAGAAAGCTTCGATCAAAAAACTTGTAGGGGTATGATAGGAAGTTTACTTTATCTCACTACAACTAGACCATATATCATGTTCAGTGTAGGACTTTGTGCTAGGTTTCAATCGAACCCTAAGATATCTCATCTCAAAGCGGTTAAAAGAATACTTAGATATCTTAAAGGTACCACAAATCTAGGATTATGGTATCCAAAATCCGAGAATTTTGAGTTAATTGCTTATGCTGATGCGGATTTTGCTGGGTGTAGACTAGATAGAAAAAGCATTTTAGGAACATGTCAATTTTTGGGACATTCCCTTGTTTCCTGGTCATCTAAGAAACAAAACTCGATTGCACTATCAACAACCGAAGCTAAGTATATTGCAGCTAGTGCATGTTGTGCACAAGTTGTGTGGATGAAAAATACCTTAGAAGATTATAAAGTCCATCTTAAAAACATTCCCATTAAATGTGATAACACAAATACAATATGTTTAATAAAGAATCTCATTCAACACTCAAGAACAAAATATATTGATATTAGACATCACTTTATATGAGATCATATCACTAATCATGATATAATAATAGAGTTCATTGATACTAAGCATCAACTAGCTGATATTTTTACAAAACCTCTAAGTGAAGAACAATTTGATTTCATTAGAAGAGAATTAGGAATGTTAATATGTCCGAATGCATAAACTTGTTAAGATTATTTTTCAGACTTTTTTTATTTAATGATCAAATTACTTAATTGCCATGATGAGTTTACACAATTACATGCCTTAATTACATGTTGGAAATTATGTGTTTTGGATACAAAAATTTTCATGATAATAAGCATGTTTTATCATTATTTTTGAATTTGAAAATCTATAGCAAAATCTCGTCCGAATGCATGAAAGTGTTAAATTTCATTTTCGGATCCTCTTGGTCCTAACAATCGGATTTTCTCGATACATTATTTTCTTCCAGACTTAATAAACATATGTCATATCGAGTTTGATTCATATAATTGATTTTTGATGTATGGAATCAACAAGCAAATGTATCTCTCATAGACTTATCATGTGAAAAATATTTTTCGAGAAATGGATTTGACAATTCCTTCTTATATCTTTTAAGAAATAGTTTTACGTGCAAGGATTTGATTCACACACATATCTTGATTCTTGTAAAAATAAAGCATACTTTAATATCTTATCAATTTTAACTTCATTCGAGTAATTTCACAAATGGCTTTCCTCTTTCATGCAAAAAGATAATAACAAATAAAGAGGAAGAAGTAATGAAAGTCATCTCCATGTCATGTTTTCCTTGATATATTTATATAATTGGTATCCTATCACTCATTATTGAAAAATGACATTAACCTAGTTAAAATTTGCTAATATCGTTCTCCTTTTTGTTGATGACAAAGAGGGAGAAATATATGAATTGATACTATGAGTGCCATATTTGATTGAATGAGAAATATTTGAATTGATGCTATGAGTGTCATATTTGAATTTAATGCTTTATAAATTGATGCTATGAGTGACATATTTGAATTTGAATTATGTTAAGATATCAAAATCTTGCATCGAAAGATATGATAAATTGGTGATAGAATTGCTATGATTGCCATATTTGCACTATGCCATATTTGCACTATGTTATTGCCACATTCACACTATGTTAAGATATCTAGAGCATACATCGTAATTCTACAAATTGATATCTTGTCATGTGATGAAATGTTATGATTGCTAAACACTTGAAATATGTGTATTATGTTAAGATATCAAGAACTTACATTACAGTTTTACATGTTGATATCTTACCATATAATGAATTGCTATGATTGCTATCTTTCACATTTGAAATGTAAAACCTGAAAATGGATGTCAAGCCTTGACATCATTTTCAGAGAAATACATCATGATAGAAATCATGATGGGAGTATTGATAAGGTTAAATGATCTTAATGTCTCTTGAATTCAAAGGCTTTGAATTCAAGAATGACTTATCTCAAGTATGACATATAGATAGGGGGAGTTAAGGTTAACTCCGTTATCAATTGATTGTCATCATCAAAAAGGGGGAGATTGTTGAATCTTGGATTTTGATGATGAAGTTAATTGTCATTTGTTATCTAATCCATATGTTGAGATAAGTGTGTAGGATTAACTATGATGGAAGTAAGACATGCAGCAGGAGTTACACCGGAGTCAAGACCATGATCACGTTGGGGGTTCGAGAGTTCGACGGAAGTCCGGACGGTCGTCGGAGGTTCTGCGGGAACAAATCCGAGAAGTCCAGGAGCTTGCCAAAGAAGCTCGTCGGAACTCGCCAAGTGGATCATCACAAGTCCAAGAGTTGGCCGGAAGTCCGTCGGAGCATCGCTGAGGGTTCGTCGGATGTTCGCCGAAAGTTCACCGAAAGAAGCGATTGATGCACTGGAGCAAGTTGCAGTAAATGTCTTAAGAAATATCATAGTTAGCATGTAGATTAAGCTAAGAATGGGAGGTGATCCCATTAACTTAATTTGGGGGCAATTGGGCCCTTGATAGACCTAAATTGGGCCGAATGGATCAGCCCATTCGGACCCAGATTTCTTGGTTGGCGGTGGCACCGCCCAAGAGATGGTCTCCCAGGAAAGCTGGGTGGTGCAACCACCCAGGTCAAGTGGTGGCACCGCCTGGGCTCAGTCTCTAAGTGAGACTGAGTGGTGCAACCGCCCGAGTCAAGCAGTGGCACCGCCAGAGCTCGGTCTCCGAGCTTTGTCGAGTGGTCGTATTTTCCAGTCTGATGGTAGCACCGCTAGGACCCAAGAAATCCGAAAGATGACATTTTTGAGCTCCAAATTCAAACCAGTTTGGGGCCTATATATACCCCACCCTTTCCTGCATGAAAGGGCACCGAAAATCCAATCTTACTATGTGATTTTTAGAGCTCAAAAGTGTTGTGTAAGCTAAAAGTTCTCTTTCCTCCTTTCTTTCAAGTTTCGATCATTCAAGAGAGGAGTGAAAATTCTGTAAGGGTTGTCTCCTAAGCCCGTCAAAAGGAGTGAAACTATAAAAGGGTGATTGGCCTTCGCCTATTGAAGGAAGGCCTCTAGTAGACGTCGGTGACCTCGTCGGAGGAGGAAGCCGAAAGTGGATGTAGGTCACGTTTGACCGAACCACTCTAAAATCTGGTTTGCATTTCCTTTGCGCTATTTATCTTAACTGCAAATTTCCTTCCTTACTTTACTTCAAATACATTTCCGTAAGCTTTCAAAGTTATTGTCTGCATGAAACGACTTTTACGTCGGAATCGATTTTCAACATATGAACGCAGTTTTAATCGTCGAAAGTTTTCCGCTATACTAATTCACCCCCCCCCCCCTCTTAGTGCTCTTGATCCTAATAATCACAACTTTTTTACTCCAAGAAATCCTCAACAAAATGGAGTAGTAGAAAGAAAAAATAAAAATTTACAAGAAATGACGAGAATCATATTGAATGAACATAGCCTACCCAAATATTTTTGGGCCGAAGATGTAAACACTACATGCTATATTTTGAATAGAGTTCTAGTAAGACCCTTACTCACCAAAACTCCCTATGAGTTGTGGAACAACAAAAAACCCAATGTTTCACATTTTAAAGTTTTTGGGTAAGTGTTTTATCTTGAATGAAAAAGATGCCTTTGGAAAATTTGATTCTAAATCCGATGAAAGAATTTTTCTTGGTTATTCTTTAGCTTCTAAGAAAGCTTTTTGTATCTTCAATAAAAGAACTTTAATTATAGAAGAATTCATTCATATTATTTTCAATGAGATTTTCGATATCAAGAAAAATAATTTTGATGATGATGTTAATTACGATTCTTTGAATTTAAATGAAACCCCTTCTTCAACTAACAACTTGGATGCATCCACTTCTAAAACATCCTTACTCAATGATTAGAAGTATGTAGATACTCATCCTAAGGAGCTAATCCTAGGTGACACATCTAAGGGGGTTCAAACATGTTCTTCTCTTAAAAATTTTCGTGCCAACGTCACTTTTCTCTCCCAAATTGAACCTAAATGTATTGACGAAGCCATGAAAGATGATTCATGAATTATCACAATGCAAGATGAGTTAAATCAATCTGAGAGAAATGAGGTGTGGAAGCTTGTTCCTAGGCCAAATGACTATTTAGTTATTGGTACTAAATGGGTCTTTAGAAACAAGTAAGATGAATATGGTATCGTAGTTAGAAACAAGGCTAGATTAGTGACCAAAAGTTTCATCCCAAAAGATGGAATAGACTACAAAGAAACATTCGCTCCTGTGGCTAGATTAGAAGTCATAAGGATGCTCTTTGCCTATGCTAGTAATAATAAATTTAAGTTGTTTCAAATGGATATTAAAAGCATTTTTCTTAATGGCTTTATTTTCGAAGAAGTTTATGTTGAACAACCTCCTGGATTTGAAAATAATAGCCTCCCTAATCATGTGTTTAAATTAACTAAAGCTCTCTATGATTTAAAACAAGCTCCAATGGCATGGTATTAGAGACTTAGTTCTTTTTTTATTGAAAATAATTTCACAAATGGCAAGGTCGATACTACATTGTTTATCAAGAATTTTGAAAATAATTTTCTCATTGTTCAGATTTATATTGATGATATTATCTTCGATTCTATGAACGAATCTCTTTGTGAATCTTTTGCTAAAACTATGAGTCTCGAATTTGAAATGAGTTTGAAGGGAGAATTAATCTTTTTCTTAGGCTTACAAATTAAGCATCTAAGCAATGACATCTTAATTAATCAAACTAAATATGCCTTAAATTTGCTAAAAATATATAATATGGATAGCTCAAAAGCTATCAACACTCCTATGAGCACCTCCACTAAGTTAGAAATTGATGAAAGTGGAGAAAGCTTCAATAAAAAAACTTATAGGGGTATGATAGGAAGTTTACTTTACCTTACTACAACTAGACCAGATATCATGTTCAGTATAAGACTTTGTGCTAGGTTTTAATCGAACCCTAAGATATCTCATCTCAAAGCGGTTAAAAGAATACTTAGATATCTTAAAGGTACCACAAATCTAGGATTATGGTATCCAAAAATCAAGAATTTTGAGTTAATTGCTTATGCTGATGCGGATTTTGCTGGTGTAGAATAGATAGAAAAAGCACATCAGGAACATGTCAATTTTTGGGACATGCCCTTATTTCCTGGTCATCTAAGAAATAAAACTCGGGTGCACTATCAACAACCGAAGCTGAGTATATTGCAGCTAGTGCATGCTATGCACAAGTTGTGTGGATGAAAAACACCTTAGAAGATTATAAAGTTCATCTTAAAAATATTCTCATTAAATGTGATAACACAAGTGCAATATGCTTAACAAAGAATCCCATACAACACTCAAGAACAAAACATATTGATGTTAGACATTACTTTATATGAGATCATATCACTAATCATGATGTAGTTATAGAGTTCATTGATACTAAACATCAACTAGCTGATATTTTTACAAAGCCTTTAAGTGAAGAACAATTTGATTTCATTAGAAGAGAATTAGGAATGTTAATGTGTCCGAATGCATGAAAGTGTTAAATTTTAATTTTGGATTTTCTTGATCCTAAAGATACATTATTCTCTTCCGAACTTAATGTATCTTTCATAAGCATATGTCATATCGAGTTTGATTCATATCATTAATTTTTGACATATGGAATCAATTAGCAAATGTATCTCTCATAGTCTTATCATGTGAAAAATAATTTTTCGAGAAATGGATTTGATGAAATGATTCCCTCTTATAAATTCCTTCTTGAAAAAAGAAGACCTTTATTTTCACTTGCAAGGATTTGATTCACATGCATATCTTGATCCTTGTAAAAATGAAGTGTGATTTAATCCCTTATCGATTTTAACTTCATTCGAGTAAGCTCATAAATAGCTTTCATCTTTCATGCAAAAAGATAATAACAAATAAAAAGGAAGAAGTTTCCAAAGCCATCTCCATGTCATGTTTTCCTTGAGATGTTTGTATAATTGGTATCCTATCACTTATTGTTGAAAAATGATATGAAACTAGTTATGGTATAAATCATTGCCGCACTTATGTTTAAAATTTGCTTAAATCACTCTCCTTTTTATTGATGACAAAGGGGGAGAAATATATGGTAAATTGATAATAGCTATGAGTGTCATATTTATATCAAAAGCTTGCATCGAAATATATGGTAAATTGATGATAGAATTGCTATGATTGCTATATTTTCACAATGTCATATTTACACTATGTTAAGATATCAAGAACTTACATCGTAATTTTACATGTTGATATCTTGCCATTTGATGAAATGCTATGATTGGTAAACACTTGAAATGTTTGCATTATGTTAAGATATCAAGAACTTACATCGTAATTTTATATGTTGATATCTTGCCATGAAATGCTATGATTGCTAAACACATGAAATGTTTGCATTATGTTAAGATATCAAAAGTTTACATCGTAATTTTACATATTGATATCTTACCATATGATGAATTGCTTCAGTTACTATCTTTCACATTTGAGAAGTAAAATTTGAAAATGGATGTCAAGCCTTGACATTATTTTCGGAGAAATACATCATGATAGGAATCATGATGTGAGTATTGATAAGGTTAAACGATCTTAACTTATCAAAAGGTCTCTTGAATTCAAAGGCTTTGAATCCAAGAATGACTTATCTCAAGTATGGCATATAGATAAGGGGAGTTAAGGTTAACTCCATTATCAATTGATTATCATCATAAAAAAGGGAGAGATTGTTGAATCTCGGATTTTGATGATGAAGTCAATTGTCATTTGTTATCTAATCCATATGCTGAGATAAGTGTGCACGATTAACTATGATGGAAGTAAGACATGCAGCACGAGTTACGCCGAAGTCAAGACCATGATCACGTTGGGGGTTCGAGAGTTCAACGGAAGTCCGGACGGTCGTCGGAGGTTTTGTAGGAACAAATCCGAGAAGTCTAGGAGCTTGCCAAAGAAGTTTGTCAGAACTAGCCAAGTGGATCATCGCAAGTCCAGGAGTTTGCCGGAAGTCCGTCGGAGCATCGCCGAGGGATCGTCGGATGTTCGCTGGAAGTTCGTCGGAAGCTCGCCGAAAGAAGCGATTGATGCACCAGAGAAAGTTACAGTATTTATGTCTTAAATAATCATAGTTAGCATGATGATTAAGTTAGGAATGGGAGTTGATCTCATTAACTTAATCTGGGGGCAATTGGGCCATTGACAGACCTAAATTGGGCCGAATGGATCAGCCCATTCGGACCCAAAATTCTTGGCCGGCGATGGTACCGCCTAAGCCGGCGGTGGCACCACCCAGGAGCTCAGTCTCCCAGGAATGCTGGGCGGTGGAACCACCCCTGTCAGGCGGTGGTACCGCCTAAGCTCGGTCTTCGAGCGAGGCTAGGTGGTGGTACCGCATGAGCTCGATCTCCGAGCAAGGCTGGGTGGTGGTACCACCCCTGTCAAGCAATGGTACCGCCTGAGCTCAGTCTCCGAGCTCTGCCAGGCAATGGTACCACCTAGTTATGGCGGTAGTACCGCCAGGACCCCAGAAATTTGGGAGGTGATATTTTTGAGCTCCAAATTCAAACCAGTTTGGGGCCTATATAAACCCCACCCTGTCCTGCATGAAAGGATACCGAAATCTCGATCTTATTCTATGAATTTTAGAGCTCAAAAGTGTTATAAAAGCCAAAAGTTCTCTCTCTTTTCTTCTAAGTTTTGATCATTCAAGAGAGGAGTGATAATTTTGTAAGGGTTATCTCTAAAGCCCGTCAAAAGGAGTAAAGCTGTAAAAAGGTGGTTGGCTTTCGCCTATTGAAGGAAGGCCTCTAGTAGATGTTGGTGACCTCATTGTAGGAGGAAGCCAAAAGTGGATGTAGGTCAAGATTGACCGAACCACTCTAAATCTCGGTTTGCATTTACATTTTGCTCTCTATCTTAAACTGCAAACTGCCTCCATTACTTTACTTCAACTCTACTTTCGCTTAATCTTAAGTTGAAGTACTTTTCGAATTGGCTTTCAAATTGAAATCATTTTTATCATACGAAGGTCGTTTTAAATCATCGAAAATTTTTCGTTGCACTAATTCACCCCCCCCCCCCCTCCCTCTCTTAGTGCTCTTGATCCTAACAATTAGAAAGATCCTTATTCTAGTCTTCCAATATGTGTAATCCATCCCATTGTACATAGAAGGACATGTAATTGAATGACCCTCTTGATTACCGGCAAATGTCATCTCTCTTGGGTTTCAAACCAAACAAGAGTGACCTAGCTCTGATACCAATTGTTAGGATCAAGAGCAACACTAAGAGGGGGCGAAAATTAGTGCAGCGGATTAAAATGACGGTTTAAAATTCTTTGAATGTTAAAAACAATCTTGGAAGATAACTTGAAGGCTTGTTTGATCATAAGGGTAGTGAAAGCCAAATAAGAAGGAAGTGAAGCTAATGCAAAGCAAGTAAATAGCAATAATATAAATGCAAACCAGAATTTATAGTGGTTTGGTCGGTGTGACATGCATCCACTTTCGATTCCTCCGCCATTGAGGTCATCGATGTCCACTAATGGTCTTCCTTCAATAGGCGAAGACCAACCACCTTTTTACAGCACTTTCTCCTTTTCACGGGTTTAAGAGATAACCCTTACAAGCCTCACACCTCTCTTGAATGATCTTAACACTTTGAAATGGAGGAGAACTCTTGCACTTTTACAACACTTTAACACCCTAAGAACTCAAGATTATGTTAACACTTTTGTTACCTTTCATGCAGAAAAGAGTGGGGTATTTATAGGCCCTAATGGCTTCAGAATTAGAGCCAAAAAATGTCACATCCCTAGATTTCGAGGTACTGGCGGTACGACTGCTATTATTGGGTGGTACTACTGCCTGTAGAATGACACTAGGCAGTACCACCGCTCAGTTTGGACAATACCACCGCTCAATCTGGGTAGTACCACCGCTCAGTCTAGGCGGTACATGTTGAATCTCGAATTTTGATGATGAAACCAATTGATAGTATTTATGATTTAATCTACGTTTTGAGTGATGAAGGAAGCTTCGATCAGGATGAAACAATTAAAGTAGGAAGAATCATGTTGGGCCAAAAGAAAACATGTTAGAAGATTAGACATCGAGCCAGAGGATCGGTCAACGTATCGATAGAAGGCTTCGAGCCATAGATTCGGGCATCGAGCCAAGAAGAGCGGATATTACGCCAAGGATATTGGAGTTGTGGAGGTCAACTAGCCGATTGGGCAATAGGCTGCAAGAGAGGACGATGCATCAAAGAATCCGATGAAACATCGATAGACCAATGACATGCCGGACAACATGATTCATGCTTAGTAATAATTAACTATGGTTTTTTAGATCAAAGTATGGTTTTATGTGTGCAGAATTAACTATGATAGTAAGGCATAAAGTAAAATGAAGTCCCGGAGTCAAGAATGTAATTTCGTTGGGAGTTTGAGAGTTCATCGGAAGTCCAAACGTTCATCGAAAGTTCTGTAGGAACCAACCGAGAAGTCCAGGAGCTTGCCAAAGAAGCTTGTCAGAATTTGCCAAGAAGATCGTCCTGAAGTCTAGGAGCTTATTAGGAGTCAGTTGGCATATTGCCGAGAGATCGTGGGAAGTTCGCCGGAAGATCACCGGAAGAAAACCTAGAATTATAGACTTGTTTAGCTTAGTAAATGTCTTAAATTTTGTAGTTAGCACATAATTGAGATTGAAATTGGGCCAACCCAATTATGGGCCAGTTGGGCCCATGTAAGGACTGTGTTGGGCCCAATAAAAGGCTCAAACAGTGACCCAAGAGGTGACACCATCATGACACACTCTCCGAGATTGTGTTAGGCGGTGGTACCGCTGGTCTGGGCGACGGTACTACCCAAACATAGTCTCCGAGAGTCTATCAAGCGGTAGTACCACCAGTCTAAGTGGTGGTACCTCCCAATGCAGGGTGTCTGGAGGTGGTACCGCCAGATTGGGTGGTGGTACCGCTTAGTGTAGTGTTAGTGTTAGTGTCAGACTAACACTGGTGGTGGTACCGCCTGTACCTAGAAAACTCAGGATGAGTTATTTTTAGGCTCCAAGTTCGAATCAACTTGATGCCTATAAATACCCCTCTCATCCTTGGTTAACACACACAAGTATTAAGAGTTAAAAAAGGAAAGAAACACTGTTGTAATCTTGTGTGAACTCCTCTCAAAATTCTAAGTGTTAGAATAGTTTGAGAGAGGAGTAAGTGGGGGTGTAAGGGTTATCTCCTAAACCCGGTAAATAAGAATCAAGCTATAAAAGGTGGTTAGTCTACGCCTATTGAAGGAAGACCGATAGTGGATGCCGGTGGCCTCGACGGAAGAGGAATTAGTGGAGTGGATATAGGTCACGACGACCGAACCACTATAAAAATCTAGTTGCATTTCCTTTGAACACTTTACTTTAACTACAAACTGAATCTTTACTTGCCTACTGCATTCACTTCATATACAAATGAGATTTCAAGTTATCTTCTGAGTTTGGTTTTTATCGTACGAAAGAATTTTCTAGAACCGACATGTTTTTACCGCAACACTAATTCGCCCCCCCTTAGTGTCGACTCGTTCCTAACAATTGGTATTAGAGCCTCACTTTTCTAATTTGGTTTAACACCCAAATAGAAATGACTCTATTCGGCTTTCAAGAGGGTCACTCTCTTATTCGTCCTCCCATATTCAATGGGACAGACTACACTTATTGGAAAACTCGTATGAGAGTTTTTTTGCTTTCCTTGAAACTTGATTTATGGAATATTATTGAAAACGGTTTTCAAAGGTCTTCTCTTCCAATGAACCATTGGAATGATTTGGAGAAGAAGACTTTTTCCTTAAATGCTAGAGCTATGAACACTCTATTTTGCGCTTTGGATAAAACTGAGTTTAATCGGGTTTCTACTTGCGAAATAGCTTTCGATATATGGCATACTCTCGAAAATACACACGAAGGCACTAATAGAGTAAAAGATTCGAAGATCAATTTTTTAATGCATGATTTTGATGTATTTTATATGAAACCAAGCGAAACCATTGGAGACATGTACACCCATTTTACGGATGTCGTCAATGGTTTAAAAGCACTTAGTAGAAGATTTTTGGATTTTGAACTTATAAACAAAATTCTATGTTCTCTTAATAAGAGTTGGGATTCGAAAGTAACCGCAATACAAGAGGCAAAAGATCTTAATAATTTTTTACATGAAGAACTTTTTGATTTATTGATAACATATGAAATGACGCACAATGCATAAAATAAACTTGAGAACAACCTTCCAAAGAATAGGAAGGATTTAGCACTTTGAATAAAAGAAGACCACTCAAGCATAAGCTCATGGTGAACTTGAACTCCTCATGAAATTTAAAAATTTCATAAAACAACGAATAAAGAACAAAAATAAACTTAAAAAGAGCGAAACTACTTACTATGAATGTAAGAAGAAGTTGCCAAAAGACGAATCGAGCTCCTCCGAAGATGAGGAGAAAATCAACAAAGGCGAGGTGGCAAACTATGCCTTAACAGCTTTCGACAATGAGGTAATCAAAATGCCCTTAATTTACTTTGAAATTACATAATACTTTTCATGAGTTATCGTTAATTTAGTTTAGAAAATTTATTTTTCTTAAAAATTACATGTTTAATAATGTAATGAAAATATAAAAATTGGTATCATGCTAGTAATTTTGAAAATGATAATAAAAATTATATGTTTTATGTTAAAGGAATAAAATGTTAGATTTAAATCTAATGAAAATCCTATGTATGTTTTTTCAAGAAGAAATAATATGTATCTTGATGATTTTTTATTTTGATTGAAACTATACTTAATGTCTTAATGAAAATGTTAAGAGGTTTGATATCATGCTTAATGTGAAATTATGCATGATGATTTTTGTGATTCATGGCTTATTAATTTTTGTCACAATGAAAATTACATTTTCGATTATAAACAAGATGGATGGTTTTTATGACGAAACTTATTTTTCGATCCTAAACGTTGATGCATAATTTTATTTGGCATAAATGAAAAATGCATGCTTCTATGAAATAAATCACATGAATTGAAATAACTAAAAATAGAAAAGTATTTTTCTTGAAAATTTCTTTTTCTCTATCTTATCGATTTTTCACTAAGAGATTGATAAAGTTGTTAATGTCATTTTGAATCTCTTGAAAATGATTTTGATTTGATGATTTAAATTTGAATGAGCTTTATCTTGATTTTTTGAGATTTATAACTAGAGATTTATTATGCATCAATCAAGATATTATATCATTTTTTCTCCTATGTTTCATTTTGCCAATTGCTAAAGAGAAAATAAATGTTTAAAAATATTGATTTAATGTTTGGTATCATGAATGTTTTATTATCATGTATGGAAGTAATGATGAAGGTTTTGAACATAAATGTTTGTATCATGTTTGATGATTTTACATTTTCAAATTATGCATGATGAGTTGAAATGATGTTGGTTTAAATATATGAATCAACAATCTTTTTGTCAAATGAATCATGGTTTTTTTTTTTAGTCAATTCTTGAATTATAACTTGAGTTTTCTTTTTTGAATCAAGATTATTCCCCATCATTCCTTCTATATACAAAAGAAGAGATATGTCAAAAATCATGACTTGATCTTTCATTTTTTATGATTAAAATAATGATTAGTATATTGATGTAAATATGATTTATCTTTGTCATACTTTGAAAATTGTTGTAAAGGAAAAAAAACTACAAAATTGTATTCTTCCCTTCCTTTTGACAATGATAAAGGGGGGGATAAAGTTTGCTAGCTTGGATACTTCAAGAAGAAGCAAAAAAAATTGCTAGCTTGCTCATCTCAAAAGAGAACCAAAGATTGCTAACTTGCATATTTCAAAAGTTACTTTCTTGAACATCTTAAATATTGCTAGCTTACATGATATAAAAACTTGCTATCTTGCTAGCTTGAAATCTCAAGAGAAGCAAAAGTATTATCTTGCCTATTTCAGAAAGCAAAATTTACAAACTTGCAAAACTCATAAAATCTACTAGCTTGTATATATGATGTAACACTTGCTAAATTTGATAGCTTACAAATTGCATGATGATAAAACTTGAGATTTATTATACATTGATTTGAACTTATATAAACACTTGATAATTGAACTTCTTCTTTTTGTTGATGACAAAGGGGGAGAAGTATGTTGATATTATGCATGATCTTATCATGACATGTTGCTTGGATTTTTAAATCCAAGAGTTCTATAAATATGGCATATTGATAGGGGGAGTTTGTTTAAACTCCGGAAGTTTGGTTAACTCCGTCATCAATTAGTTGTCATCATCAAAAAGGGGGAGATTGTTGAATCTAGGATTTTGATGATGAAACCAATTTATAGTATTTATGATTTAATCTATGTTTTGAGTGACATAGGAAGCTTCGATTAAGGTAAAATAATTAAAGTAGGAAGAATCATGTTGGGCCGGAAGAAATCATATCAGAAGATTGGACGTCGAGCCGGAGGATCGATCGACGTATCGACAGAAGGCTTCGGGCCATGGATTTGGGCATCGAGCCAAGAAGAGCAAATATTGCGCCAAGGATATCAGAGTTGCAGAGGTCAACTAGCCAATTGGGCAATAGGCCACAAGAGAGGACGATGCATCAAAGAATCTAACGAAGCATCAATGGACTAATGACATGATGGACAACATGATTCATGCTTAGTAATAATTGTCTAGATCGAAGTGTGGTTTTATGTATGCAGGATTAACTATGATAGCAAGGCATAAAGCAAAATGAAGTCCCGAAGTCAAGAACGCGAGTTCGTCGAAATTCTAAACGTTCGTCGGAAGTTCTGCCGGAACCAACCGAGAAGTCCAGGATCTTGCCAAAGAAGCTTGTTAGAACTTGCCAAGAAGATCATCGTGAAGTCCAGGAGCTTATCGAGAGTCTGCTGGAACATTGCCGAGAGATCATCGGAAGTTCGTCGGAAGATCGCCGGAAGCTCGCCGAAAGAAACGTAGACTTACAGACTTGTTTAGCTTAGTAGATGTCTTAAATTTCATAGTTAGCACATAATTAGGATTGGAAATGGGCCAACCCAATTATGGGCTGTTGGGCCCATATAAGGATTGTGTTGGGCCCAATAAAAGTCCCAAACAATGACCAAAGAGGTGACACCGTCGTGGCACACTCTTTCAGACTATGTTAAGCGGTGGTACCGCCAAGACACAGTCTCCGAGAGACTGTCAGGTGGTGGTACCGCCAGTTTGGGTAGTGGTACTGCCTAGTACAGGGTGTCAAGCGGTGGTACCACCTAGTGCAGTGTCAGTGTTAGACTGACACTAGCGGTGGTACCGCCCAGCATAGGGGGTGGTACCGCCCGTACCTAGGAAACTCGGGATGAGATATTTTTAGGCTCCAAGTTTGAATCAACTTGAGGCCTATAAATACCCCTATCATCCCTTGTTAACACACATAAGTATTGAGAGTAAAAATAGGAAAGAAATGCTATTGTAATCTTATGTGAACTCCTCTCAAAGTTCTAAGTGTTAGAATAATTTGAGAGAGGAGTAAGTGGAGGTGAAGGGTTATCTCCTAAACCCGGTAAAAGGAGAATCGAGCTGTAAAAGGTGGTTGGTCTTTGCCTATTAAAGAAAGACCGATAGTAGATGCTAGTGGCCTCGACGGAAGAGGAATCAACGGAGTGGATGTAGGTCACGAAGATCGAACCACTATAAAAATCTGGTTTTATTTCCTTTGAGCACTTTACTTTAACTGCAAACTGAATCTTTACTTGCCTACTACACTCACTTCATATACGAATGAGATTTCAAGTTATCTTCCGAGTTTGGTTTTTATCGTTTGAAAGAATTTTCCAGAACCGACGTGTTTTTACCATTGTACTAATTCACCCCCCCCCCCCCCCCCTCTCTTAGTGCCGACTAGTTCCTAACAGTATGAGCGGTACCACCGCCTAACAGTGTCATGCCCCCCGAATTTTAATTAATAATAATCTATTCCAGGATCCAATCACACATTTGAGGACACTGAGAAAATATTCAAGTCATTTCCATATATTCCATAATTCATAAGACCTGTGCAGTTGATAATCATACATCATATCACTTATTGAATCATAAAATCCAAAGCCAACTCAACTAAACCATAACCACACAATAAATCCATAGTTATGGGAATTAATACAATCACAAAACCTATGTTTATCACATGTTCATATCATTACACAAATTAGCTTAACACTCCAAAATCCTAAACATGAGAGGTTCTTTAAACTTTTACAAAACTCATAAGTTCATATTTACCATCAACATTTTCATTATACACCAAGTTACTTTTACAATAAAAATATATCATCCACAAAAGGTTTGCCTGAAGTCTTCTAGCTTTCCACTATCTTAGCTCAATTTATACATTCTAGCGAGTAACAAGCTATCCTGAAAAATTTATATAGCAATGGAGTGAGCACATAAGGTTAGCAAGCAACTAACGATCAATGACAGATAAATCATTTCGGAGCATATCAATGGCATATGAAGCATTTCGAAGCATATCAATAGCGAATGAAATATTTTGGAATATATCAATGGCAGATGAAATGCTTCGAAATATATCAATAGCATATGAAGGATTTTAGAGCATATCAAGGAACAAATATGAAATAGAAGCTCAAACGTCATATATGACGTTGCATACATTTCATTCTTATCTAAAGCACTGATAGAAGTATATAACTAAAGCTTTAGATATCATATCAAGCAAATAGAAGATAAAGTAGGATTCCAAACATAATATGGTTCATTCATTTCTAAATATCTACCAAACATAATCTAGAGCATTGTGGGCTCTAAGCACACACCCTTTACCATTTTTTGCAAAGGTTCAGATAATCCCTTTACCATTTCTAGCAAAGGTCCATATAATTCCTTTACTATTTCTAACAAAGGTTCAAATAATCCCACAAATATCAGAGTACAAAAGAGTATTATGAACAATAAAGTTGGGACATATCAAAGCTTGATTCAGATAGAATTTGAGACGCACATTTTATGAATTGTTTGGATAATCAATTATACTCTAATTTGTACAAAATAGGAGTCATTTGAAAGATGTATCAATCTAATTTTTTATAACTTAAGTTTTGTATGAATCGGAGTTTCCAGTAAGGAGTTATAAATAATTTAGTAACTAAGGTTAGAGAACATTATCTCTATTTTGCAGAATTCATAGAGTTGATTTAAATGGATGATTCAATAGGTAATTGTTCTCCAAATCATTCAAATCATATATGAATAGAAAGACTTATGAGTCTAGTTTCTAATGAATAATGTTTTACATAAATCAGATTTTTTAATAGAGAGTTATAAGTAAGAGGGTACTAAAAGGTCAAAACTGATAGTCTCTATTTTACAGATTTCATAGGGTCAACTAAAATAACAATTTCGGTAGGTAAATATACTCCAAATTTATCAATCTTAGTATCAAAAGAAAGAGCTATGAGTCTATTTTCAGATACATTTAGCTATTCCAAAATCAAAAATCTTTTCAGAATTTTATGGCTAGAACAATATAGAAAGGTTAGATCTAAAAAATTTTCAGATTCATAGTTTTATTGTCAAACGATAGAATAATCAAGTATGAAGCCAAAATCTTCCAAAATTTTTAAAATTAAGATAAAATCAGATATCAAGATTTTGTAGGAAGGAGGTAGAATACTTGCCTAAGAAAAGTTTGATTCTCAAATGTGGGAAAATTGATGCAAAACCTCGAGCAAGACAAAGCTTCTTCTTCTTCTTCTTCAATTCCTCTTCCATTCTCATCTCAAACCAACGTTAGCTATAGCTTCTTAAGTTTTCATCCTTTTATTTCTCCTCTAATATATTAGATTTAGCTAATATAAGGATTGCAAGGTAACAAGCATGTATGAAAGAGGCCTATGTGTCATCCTTAGAACAAACATAGGTGGCGCCAATCTTAGGTTAGCTAGTGACACGTGTTCACCATTTTTTTTTCTTTAACTTAAATATGAATCTTTCATAAATCGTATCAATTTTTTAATATTTACTCATAGGTCCCTTCATTACAAATAGGCCCGTATAAAATTTTTAAAAATAAGGGATGTTACAAACAGGGGCGGTACCACCGCCTAGAACACCTAGGAGACTGAGTCTCATGTGGTGCCACCGTCGACCATGATTTCAAATGCTGAATGGGCTGTTCAATCTGACCCAATTTAGCCTTATTAGGGGCCCAGTTGGCTCCTAATAGAGTTAGTGGGATTACCTCCCGATCCTAACTCAACTAATGTTCTTACTATGACTAAGGCAAGCAATTAGTCTGGTATGTCGATTTTTCTCTCGGTGAACCTCTAGCGAGTCTTCCGGTGAGCTTCTGGCGAACTCCTGACAAAATCTCGGTGATCTTTCAATGCACTCTTGGCAATCTTTCGACGCACTCTTGGCGATCTTCCGATGAGCTTTCGATGATCTTCTGACGAGCTTCTAGCGAACTCCCGATGAACTCCCGACATACTTCCGGTACATTGTTCAAATCTTTGACTCCAACCCATCATCTGCTTTATGCCTTACCACTATCGTAGTTAATCTTGCACACTTATCTCAACACATAGATTAGGTCAAACAATTTACCAATTGATTTCATTATCAAAATTTGAGATTCAACAAAATATTCATGATATTATGTTGATGCATACAAATGAGAAGTTATGATCATGTATAGTAGAATGCAATGTAATTTGACATTTTGATATCATCGTGATTTGAAATACTTATGATTTGGAATGATGCATGCTATGATTTTTTTTTAAATGATGTGAAAGGTAACAATCATCCGTTTTTGAAATGATACCATATTGCAATTAAGAATAATACTTTATCTATGTCATGATTTAGAAATTGATATAAAGGGAAAAGAATTATAAAATTATATTCTTCCCTTCTTTTTGACAATGACAAAGGGGGAGAACAGTTGTTAGTTTGCACATTATAAAGAGAAGCAAAAAGCTTGCTCATCTCAAAAGATGCAAAAATTTTGTCAACTGTCATATGTGAAAATTTTGCTAGGTTGCATGTTCTAATATCATTTAACACTTGCTAAATTTATTAGCTTACAAATTGCAAGGAAAAGAACTTGCTATCTTAAACATCACCAAAACTTGCTATCTTGTAAATCTTAAGAGAAGCAAAAGTGCTATCTTACCTATCTCAAGAAGCAAAACTTGCAACTTGCACATTGCAAAGGAAAGCAAGAATTGCTAGCTTATACACTTCAACAAGAGGCAAAAATGCTATCTTGCATTCGTTTTTGAAAACTTACTAGCTTAAACATTGCAAAGAAAAGCAAACACGCTAAACTCTACACATCTCTAAAACTTGCTAGCTTGCATGATGATAAAACTTGAGATTAGATTTATTATGCAATGATTTGAAATTATATCTAAACATTTGCTAGTTGCACATCTCCTTTTTGTTGATGACAAAGGGGGAGAAGTTATGATGACAATCATACATGGAATGATGTATTGAATGATTTGATTATACATGATTTTATGATGATGTGTTACAAATATTCTTGATTAAATTTGCTCTGACTTGAATTCAATTTGAATTCAAGGTTCTATCAATATAACATATTGATAGAGGGAGTTAAGGTTAACTCCGTCATCAATTGGTTATTATCATAAAAAAGGGGGAGATTATTGAATCTCATATTTTGATGATGAAACCAATTGATAGTGTTTATGATTTAATCTATATTTTGAGTGACGCAGGAAGCTTGGATCAAGGAGAGACAATTAAAACAGGAAGAATCATATTGGGCCGAAGATAAACATATCAAAAGATTGGACATCGTGTTGAAGGATTGGTCGACGTATCGATAGAAGGTTTCGGACCATGGGTTTGAGTATTAGGCTAAGAAGAGCGGATATTGCACCAAAGAAATCGGAATTGCGGAGGTTAACTGGCCGATTGGGCAATAGGCCACAAGAGAGAACGATGTACCAAAGAATTGGACGAAGCATTGATGAACCAATGACATGTCGGATAATTTTTTATTAGCTTAGTAATAATTGTCTAGATCGAAGTAGGTTTTAAGTGTGTAGGATTAACTACAATAGCGATCAAGGCATAAAGCAAAATGTAATCTCAGAGTCAAGAACGAGATTTTGTTGGGAGTTCGAGAGTTCGTCGGAAGTCCAGATGTCCATCAGAAGTTCTGCCATAATTGATCGAAAAGTCTAGGAGCTTGCCAAATAAGCTCATCGAAACTTGCCAAGAAGATCATCGTGAAGTCCAGGAGCTTGTTAGGAGTCTGCTGGAATATTGCCGAGAGATCGTCGAAAGTTCGCCGGAAGATCACCGGAAGAAACCTAGACTTACGGACTTATTTAACTTAGTAAATGTCTTAAAATTTGTAGTTAGTATATAATTGGGTTGGAATTGGGCCAACTCAATTATGGGCCAATTAGGCTCAAGTTTGGGTTATGTTGGGTCAAGTACAAGACCCAAACAGTGACCAAACAGGTGGCACCGTCATGGCACAGTCTCTAAGATTGTGTCAGGCGGTGGTACTACTAGACTAGGCGATGGTACTGACTAGTGTCAGTGCTGCAAGCGATGGTACTACTCAGCACAAGCAGTGGTATCGTCAGTACCCGGAGGACCCAGAATGAGACATTTTTAGGCTCCAAGTTTAAATCCACTTGAGGCTTTTAAATACCTCTCTCATCCTAGTTAACATACACAAGCACAAAGAGCTTAAAAGTGGGAAAACATTATTGCAATCACTTAAGAGATCCCCTCCTCTAGTCTAAGTTTAGAATTCTATTTAAGGAGGAGTGAGTGCTTATAAAAGGTTATTTCCAAAACCTGTGAAAAGAAGAAGAGGGGTGTAAAATGGTAATTGATCTTCGCCCATTAAAAAAAGATTATTAGTGGATGTTGGTGGTCTCGGTGAAAGAGGAATCGGTGGAGTGGATGTAGGGCACGACGACCAAACCACTATAAAACTCAGTTTGCATTTCCTTTTGAGCAATTTTCCTTTACTATAAACTACCTTCCTCACTTTGCTTTCACTATGCTTACAAACAAGCATTGAATTTCAAGTCATTTTTCTGAGATTGGTTTTTATTGAATGAAAGATTTTTGAAATCAATGTTTTTACCACTACACTAATTCACCCCACCCCCCCTCTTAGTGTCGACTTGTTCCTATCAGATGTAGGTCAGACAACTGAACTACTATAAAATTAACGTTTTTTCTTCTTGGTACGTACTTTACTTTTTGCTGCATTCTACTTTACTTCATTGTAAACTGTCCAATCCCCTCCTCTTTACTCACAAACTTATTTGAGTCAAACATCTTTTCAAAATGTTTTCATCGAATTAAGAGTTTCATCACATGAAGTTTTTTGAAGTTGTTTAAATTTATCATTTTTATCCGCTACACTAATTCCCCACCCACTATTAGTGTCATTCTTAATCCTAACAAGCTTTTGGTATAATCATGCTAACTCAATTAGGGGCCAATTGGGCTTTAATTGGGGCTGATTTGGGCTCATTAGGAGGCCCATTCAGTAACTCAAAAGTTGAGTCAAGCGGTGGCACCGCCAAAATAAGCGGTGGAACCACCTATGAGTTGGAAAACTAAAAAAACTCGATCTTCGAGGCTATCAGGTGATAGTATTGCTAGACTAGGTGATGGTACTGCTAGTCATAAGTGCCCAGCAAGCCAATCACGTGAGTGATGGCACGTGTGACTTGATACAGAATCTTTTTGCTTATTATATTTTTGGCGTATATCACTTTATAACTATTGCATAAATGCATATGTATAGTGATGTCCTTGGATTTGTGCAATGGGAATCGGATCGTGATGAGATCACGATAATGAGATCGATTCACCTTTAAACACATATCCTAAATAATCCCGGTCATAGGTTACTCGAGAGGGACATCGTGATAACCGGATAGACTGGTGTGCTGTATACCCGTCCATATGATGGATGCAGCTGGTCTCATAGCTGCTCGTGTAGGGACACTAGGGATACAGTACAGGTGCTCATTGGAGAATGAGTTCACTGATTGATCCGCTTACGGAATGCTGGATGGTTGATGATGCCTTATTGTCAGACAACGATTCCATAGTCCTAGTGGTGTATCTGGTTCTTAGACTTGAGACACCAAGGATGTCCTGTATGAGTGCTCCACTCTTTGATACCAGACTTATAGGTTTGGCTGTTCCCAGATCTAGTACAGCTGGTCATTGGGAGTGGTAGTCGACCTTACGAGGGCTATTGAGTGTCGATAGAGGATCATCCACTCTCGGTATCATAAGAGGAATATCCCATGTGTTCTTGCTCAGACAAATCCCTAGCCAGGGTCATTCGGGTTGAGAGAGAAAGAGTTCTCCGGGAGAATCCGATTAGAGCGAGACTCAAGTAGAAACCGTATGGGTCTGACAGCACCATGCTCGATATACGGTCTCTGGGATATTAGATGGATGAGGGACTATAGGTACATGGTAACTGAGGACAGACAGGTCCAATGGATTGGATTCCCCTGTATCGTCTGGGGACTACGGCGTAGTGGCCTAGTACTTCCGTAGTCGATGAGTCGAGTGAATTATTACAGAGATAATAATTCACTTAGTTAGAAGGAGTTCTGACAGGTATGACTCACGGCCAGCTCGATATTGGGCCTAGAGGGTCACACACATATGGTAGGCATTGCGATGAGTAGAGGTTCGGATATGAGATATCCGACGGAGCCCTTGTCTTATTGGATGCAGATCCAATACCCACTAGGGAAAGGACCCATTAGGGTTTTGACACGGGATCTCTATAAATAGGAGGGATTCACAGCCTCATAGGCTAGAGTCTTTGCTTGCCTTTCCTATTCTCCTCTCCCTCTCCACCTCAGAGTAGGCCTAGAGTTTTGAGGAGCGTCGTCGCAACCCTGCTGTGTGGATCACCGCTAGAGAGGAGGACACTTGACCTCCTTCACCCTCTCCTAAGGATCTGCAAGGAAACAGGGATATACGATCTCCCTAGGTAACACAATCTCTATACGCAGTTTTGTGTTTTGCGGATTTTGCGCACCAATCTTCGCACGACGACGAACATCTTTTTGGGAATCGGGGATTTTGTTTTCTTGTTCTTCCGCTGCGCATATGATGTCGCCCCCCATGATTTCCCAACAGGTACCACCTAGTGATAGTGTGTCAAGTAGTGGTGTTGGCTAGTATCAGGCTATAGGTGGTGGTACCGCCCAATGCAGTCGATGATACCGCACATACCTAGAAGACCCAAAAATTTAAATTTTTGGCTTTATTTTTGAAATCATTTGGAGCCTATAAATACCCCACTTGGGCAACAAGAAAGGAGCAAGAATTCTTAAAGAAAAAACTAAGTAAAATCTGCCAAAACTTTAAGTTCCCTCCTCCTAGTTGTCACAGACAAACTTCTCAATAGGATGTATGATGTAATGCTTATGTATGTCCGTGTCTTTTGGTATGTTCATGCTTTGCACAACATGTAGAGGGACGACCGAAGGCTTAATAGTCTCATTTTAGTTAGGTTGTTGCTACTTTAGACTTGTAAATAAAGGTTATAGCATGTGGACACTTGTGAGAGATTTTTGATCTATAATGGACCATTTTGACCCTTTGTTGTGCAACTGTTCAGAGCTTGTAAAGTCTATTTATAATTTGCATTATCTATGAAGTGTTTTCGAAAATGTTTGCTTATGGATTCTGAATGAGGCGTTTTCTCTAACTCGTTCTCTCTTTTGTGAGTCTTAAGGGACCATGGGAGGCTTTGGGGAGGCTGACATTTACGAATGGATACGCAAGGGTGCCGCACGACTTAGGTAAAACCAACTAAATCCGTGACAGATGGTATCAGAGTGGGACAAGCACTCATAGAAACACTTAGCATGCAAACGTGGGGGACTTAGCGGGGCTACGTTGAGGGCAGTCAGCACATGTGTGACCGTTTGGGGGAAAACGGGCATGGAGATGTAGGGAAAAGAGTCGCTCGGAGGAGTGGGCATCTGAGATTGGCATTCAGAGAAATGGCCAACCCTTCGTGCAAGAGGCACTGCGAGAACAAGAAAGCTTGGAAGAATGTGGAGCGCACAAAGAGTAGGATGGCAGAGTTTGAGCTGCGGCTCAACGTTGACAACTATACTTGATGGTACTTAAGGCAAGCGAGGCGCTTGGTAAAGGATGAGACCATGCAAGGTGGAATGAGTTGCTCAGCAACCAAAAGAGTTATACAAAGCTCATAGATGTGAGGGGAATTGCTAACTCCAAGAATTCGGTGGTCATACATGGGACTTGTATGCGGACGATGGAATGTTTGCAGCCATCCCAAGGCGACCGAAACTCGGCGCCATGGAGCATTGAAACTTTCTCTTTGGTATGTGAAGGATACATCCGTAGGAGGCTGAAGTGTGCAGCGAGTTCAGCATATTGCTAGGCCTTGAGTGGTGCAAGGGGTTGTATTGACGTGGAGTTGCAATCTAGCAAGTGCGTTTGCAGGAGGTAGAATAATGTGCAGTCTATTCGGCAAATCAGAGTAGTCCAAAGGGATGGTGGTCTCTGAAACGAAGAGAGATGTTGCTCCAACGGGATAGATATCTAGGAGGGATAAGTCCCGGCTCTCTAAAGGGAGAATCATGTGCAACAGACCACACATATTGAGGAGGAGTACCTCAAAAACAACAACTCCACGAAGCTCAATGGGCCGAGCAAGTGGCGAGGAGTTGTCGTATGATCTCGCTTAAGAAAATGCATTGGTGGATACATTGCGAGATCAAGTGGGGTAGTGACCCAAAGAAACACAAATGAAGGCACACTTGGAGTCGATATGGAGATTAGACTCAAGGGGGGCTGACCTGTGGAATGGTGGGCGCGAGCGAGGGCCACCATCAACTCAATGCAAAAACTCGGAGCGGAGCAACTTGGGTGTAACTTGGTGAAGTACCCAAGTCGTATGAAGGGAGCCAGCATAGAAGATGGAACATGGAGTGGAGGCATAGTGCTTTCCTTGGACAAAGGTTAAGGACATGAACTCTTGCAGAGGCAAGAGTAGGATCATGCTATTCTATGGGTCCTTCATTCGGACGGAGCGGACTCATCTTGCATGGTGCCAAGGACGAAGAGAGCTTCTGAGGACATACACCTTATCTCGGAGAAGCATTTGATAGAGGAACTAAGGCGACTCAACTTATGGAGGCGAAGTTGGGTTCAAAAGGCCTTGGCACGGGGCAAGAGGATGCGGAGGCGGGTACTCTTAAAGAATATGCCATAGTGTTACCATTCAAGTTGCCAGGCAAGAAGCAGTGCGCAGCGAAGATTGTGCTAGTAGGGCAAAGGCCCAAGATCCAGATAATGGTGCACTAAATACAGCGAAGTCAGGGGACTTCGGGAGCTACTAGGTGACAGACTATCCTAGAGCGGTGCTTCATCTAGGTGTGACGCAAGAGTGGGTGGATAAAGGTCGATTGCCAAAGGAACGAACAAAATCGAAGGTGGAAGAGACCCTGCGATGTATTGGTAGAGGCCACACATGGAGGGATCACAATTCGAGTTCATCCCACAAGGATCAGAATGTAATAAAGATGTCACCAGGAGGCGACATGGTGCAGTGGATCGTAGTGGAACAGTTCGTGGCAATGTGATACACATGAATGAGTCCCGTGAGGGACTAGATCATACGGAGGTTTGATCGGGAGCTACTAGAAGCTCCACTTCGGTGAACAACACGACGGCAAGAAGGGCTATGGATTCAAGGAGTGAAGGCCATGGTACTGCAGAGGCGTGTCTTCCGTACGTGTATGAATTTTGCATTGGATGAAAGCCTTGGTCATCATCATATGGGGGCTGTGTTCCACTAAGGAAAAAGTTCGAATGTAAGTACCAGTGAGTCCCATGGGAGGGACTTGATCATACAGAGGTATGATTGAAGCAGCTGGAGAGTTGGACTTCTATAGAGCTCATATTCGCTTAAGGGAGCCCGGCAAGTCAAAGGATAAGGTCGAGTAAGCGAATGTTGCTACCAAGGAAGCTAAGGAGAACATAATCGGTGCAAATTCTACAACATGATGGTAGAGGCCATGCATGGGAGTTGTAGTTTGTCTTTCCATCGATAAAGGGAGCTGCTTGGAGAACATAGAGGTGTTGAAGCAGGGGGTCGAAAGGGGCGAGGAAGCGACGATGAGTCCAAAAGGACTTAGCTACCCAAAATCAAGCATCAGTTAGAATGGAGGTAGAGGATTGCCATAGAGACATATCTACTGATCATGAAGAAAATGGATGCAGATGCGAGGCGATGGATAGTAGGGCCATGGGCATGGCAGCGCCATGGTACAGTAGAGGCGGGACTTCCATGAAAGTCATTGATCCCTTGCTCTCATGGAGGGAGAGCGCTTGGTCATGAAAGGGGCCGAGGAGGTGGAGTATGCAAAGGTAAACTCCAAGTATCGAGTCAAGGCTGAAGGGTAGAGGCCAAGGAACTTTGTAATATCGGTGTCAACGAGCTTCTCATCAAAGATAGCCGAAAGTGAAGGACTTCGGGTCATGCAAGAGTGCACGACCAAGGAATGAAGTAGGCAGTATGCGGTGTTGCACCTTTGCTACTCAGGGGAGTAGGCGGCAAGGTTGATGGAGAAGACGGTACAATCCCAGAGGCAACCAAATCTATTAGAGAATTACTCAAAGTTGGGGTGAAAACTTCTTGCATTCTAGAAGTCCGATGGCATTGAGAAGGTGAATCACAATAGCTAACTCAATGCAAGGAGTGCAAACACTTCAAGTGCTTCAGAAGTGTGAGCAACGAGCAAGCGAGGGCCAGTAACCAGCTCGATGCATGGAGTACAACCTCGAGGAGGCGGGTGAAGTCAAGTAACCTTTGCCTTCTCAACCCTTAAGAGAATGGGTAAAACCGACTACCCCAATTCTCTTATCTATCTAGTAGAAGAGCTCTGCACAGGTTCAAAGACCCTTCGAAGATAATGGAAGACAATAGTTGTCAAATCCTGACCAACGGTGATCAGTGCAATTGAGAGTAGTTTATCTGCTTCATTTCTCAACGAAATGCCAATCGAAAGCGGAAGTGATGCGAACCTACTTGGAAGTGACAACTAAGTGAAAGAAGAGTCAATAGGTAAATTTTGTGGAGAAAGGACCCAAAACTTTAGAAGTTTACGAGACGATGCTCGTTAAAGCTCTAACAAGCATCCACCCAGTTCAAGCAGCATGAGGCATTTGAGAGACTAGCGCAGTAAGGATGGTCTTTTCCTTCATCTGGAGGATCCATAGAAACCAACAGGGATCAACACAACTCAGCCAACCCCATACTAGAGTTAGAGTCATTAGCGAGTTGAAGCAGCATGGTAGATCAAAAGTTCGACTACTCAAAAATATCAGCGAAGAGCAGCTAAGAGCCAGGAGACGCATTGCAGCTAGAGCAGAAGATTGAAGACGCAGCAAAGGCAAGGAGTTGCAGTGTCGGCAAAGGCTTCGACGAGGATGTCGAAGGAATAAGTGGGGGAGAATGTCATGGACAAACTTCTAAACAGGATGTTTAATGTAATTCTTATGTATGTCTGTATCTTTTGGTATGTTCATGCTTTGCACAGCATGTAGAGGGACGACCGAAGGCTTAATAGTCTCATTTTAGTTAGGTTGGTGGCTGCTTTAGGCTTGTAAATAAAGGTTATGTCATGTGGACACTTATGAGATATTTTTGATCTATAATGGACCATTTTGACCCTTTGTTGTGCAACTGTTCAGAGCTTGTAAAGTCTGTTTGTAATTTGCATTGTCTATGAAGTGTTTCCAGAAATATTTATTGTAGATCCCGAATGAGACGTTTTCTCTAACCTGTTCTCTCTTTTGTGGGTCCTAAGGGACCATGGGAGGCTTCGGGGAGGCTAACCTTTGCGAATGGACATGCAATGGTGCCACACGACTTAAGCAAAACTAGCTAAGTCCATGACATAGTGCTTAGAGTTATTCCTAAGGGGGGTGTGTGAGGGACTACTTATAAAAGAGTGACTTGTAAGGGTTGTCTCCTAAACCCGTGAAAAGTAAAAAGTGTTGTAAGAGGTTAGTTAGTCTTCACCCATTAAAGGAAGACTGATAGTAGATGCCGGTGGCCTCAATTGAGGAGGAATCGGGAGTAGATATAAGTCACGACGATCGAACTACTATGAACTTGGTTTGTATTTTTGTTTTATTGTTTACCTTTATTGCAAACTACTTTACTTCCTCATTACTTTAGCTGCATAGTCTTATAAACATTTTCAAAATTAAACATTCCTTGATATGGTTTTATCATACAAAGATTTCTGAATCGACATAACTTTTATCATAAGCACTAATTCACCCCCCTTTTAGTGCTTACTTGGTCCGAACAGTTGGTATCAGAGCCAAGTTTTTTCTCATTTGATTTAACACTAAAGAGAAATGATTTTTATTAGATTTCAAGATGGTCACTCTATCATTCGTCCTCCTATATTCAATGGGATGGACTACAATTATTGAAAAACTCAAATAAGAGTTTTCTTGCTTTCTATGGATTTAAATTTATGGAATATTATCGAATATGATTTTGAAAAGTCTTCTAAACTAATAAACAAATAGAATAATTTGGAGACGAAATTTTTTTCTTTGAACGCTAAAGCTATGAAAGCCTTATTTTACGCTTTAGGTAAAAATATATTTAATTAGGTTTCTATTTGTAAAATTACATGTGATATTTGTTACACTCTTGAAATCACACACGAAGGCACTAGTAGAGTTGAAATCACATACGATAAATCTTTTGATGTATGATTTTGAATTATTTTGATTAAAGCCAACCGAAACTATCGTTGACATGTACACCCATTTTACAGATGTCATCAATTGTTTAAAAGCACTTGGTAAAAGTTTTCTAACCTTGAACTTGTATATAAAATTTTACGATCTCTTCCTAAAATTTGGGTCCCTAAAGTAATGGCTATTCAAGAAGCAAAGGATTTAAACTATTTTCCATTTGTTGAACTTATCGGGTCTTTAGTAACTTATGAAATGACTCATATCAAACATGATGTATTTGAGAATAAATTTCCAAAGAACAATAAGGATTTGGCACTTCGAACAATAGAAGACCACTTGAGTAATAACTCAAGTGATGATGATGATGGTGACATAGAACTCCTCACTATAAAATTTAAAAAGTTCATGAAACAAGAATCAAAGAATAAAAAGAAACTTAAAAAGAATACAACTACTCACTATGAATGCAAGAAGCTAGGGCACTCTAAAGATGAGTATATAAAACTGTAGAATAAGTTGCTAAAGAAGAAGGAAGCACTCAAGGACGAATCAAGTGCATCTGAAGATGAGGTTACGAACCACGCTTTGGTAGCTTTCGATAATAAGGTAAGTGACTCAATGAAAACTCCTTTACCTTATTTTAAAATTACTTGATACATTTCATGAGTTGTTTTTAAATTAGTTTACAAATTATATATAAATTATTTAAAAAATTGATCATGATAATTGTAAGTTTTATGATAAAGGAACAAAATATTAGATTTAAATCTAATGCTTGTATACCTAATAAGATTACTCCTTTTTAAGAAGTAATCATGTGTATCTTGATGATTTAATGATTTAATTATGCATGACGATTTGAAGTCTTGATGATTTTCGTGATGAATCTTGTCTTTGTTTTTCAGTTTTAAACATGATGCATGTTTTTGACATAAAAATAAAAAATAAAAATTTGGGCATACTTGTATGAAATCAATCACGTGAATTGAAACAACTAAAAGAGAATGCTTTCTTGAAAATTTCTCTATCACTATCTTATCAATTTTTCAAAAAGAGATTAATGAATCTATTTATGTTACTTTTTATAAATCTCTTGAAAGTGATTTTGATGATTTGACGATTTGTATTTGAATGAGTTATTAATCCAAATCATGATTTTGCTTTCTTAGAATTCATTACTTAAGATTTCCTTTGAAGGTCTTTGACTATTTAATCTCCTAAGATTTCTTTTTGTTATTTACTAAAAAGGAGATTTGTCAAAATGAATCATTCATGAATTGATCTTTCATCATTCATCTTTCATGTCATGATTTTCATATGACTCCTTGGTATTTATGTTATGATTAGAACATTGATGATAAAGCAAAAAGTGCTAGCTTGAATGTTAAACTTATGCATGTTAAATCCTCGATTTCTCGATATTTGATACTTGAGATTTCTTTTGTGTGAATTAAGAGCTCATATTTGTTCTCACATAATTCTCTCTTTTTACTAAATAGGAGACTTATCTAAACAAATCTGAATTCTTTCACTTGATACTTATGAATTGAAATTTATGTTATATGAATCAAGATTTTTTATTAATCATTCTCCTATGATTCTTCTTGGTATTTACTAAGGAAAGATTTATCCAAATAAACCAATGATATATCTCTAGACTTTTTAATATTTATGACTTGAATTTTATTATGGACAATTCATTATATTTATGATTTATATATCTCATGATATGATTGAATCATTGTCGTAAAAGAAGGAAATTGTTAGCTTACACATTGCAAAAGAGAACCAAAAAGTGTTAGCTTGAATGATAAACTTAAATATCCCAAATACATAAATTCTTCTTATATATTTTTTATCATTATCTTGATTATTCATTTTTTTTACTTGAATTTTTCTTTTTGAATCAAGATAATTTCCTATTATTCCTTCTATTTACAAAGGAAGAGATTTGTCAAAAATGACACATGGTCTTTTGGTATTCATGAATTGATCTTTCATTTTTGATGATTGAAATATTGATGCAAATTTATCTTTATTATTTTCTTTGTCATGATGTGAAAATTGATGTAAAGAGAAAATAATTACAAAATTGTATTCTTCTCTTCTTTTTGACAATGACAAAGGGGGAGATAACATTTGTTAGCTTGTGCATCACAAAAATTAGCAAAAAAGTGATAGCTTGCACATTGTAAAGAGAAGTAAAAAGTTGCTATCTCAAGAGAAGCAAAAACTTTGCTAAACTTCACATTCTCAAAGAACATGCTAGCTTATGCATTGCAAAGGAAGAAAAAATTGCTAGCTCTAACATTGCAAATGAAGGAAAAAATGCTAGCTTGCACTTCTCAAAAGAGAAGAAAGAACTCACTAGCTTGCATGTTCTAAAGTGATGAAAAATTTGCTAAATTGCTAAGCTTACATATCTTTAAACCTTGCTAGATGTATTTCTCTTTTTTGTTGATGACAAAGGGAGAGAAGATAAGATGATGAGTTGAATCATGCATAGTAGGATATAATATACTTTGATATTTTGATACCATGATGATTTGAAATATTTATGATGATGCATGCAATACTTATGATAATGCTGCATGTAATGCAATGATATGCATATAATGTGTTGCATATGATCATGATTATAATTGTTTTGACTTGAATTCAAGGTTCTATCAATATGACATATTGATAGGGGGAGTTTAGTTTAAACTCCATCATCAATTGATTGTCATCATCAAAAAGGGCGAGAGTGTTCAATCTTAAATTTTAATGATAAAATCAATTGATGAGTTTGTGATATAATCTACGTTTTGAGTGATGCAGAACTAGCTTTAGTCAAGGAGAGGCAAATTGGTTAAAGCAAGAGGAATCGAACGTTGGGCCAGAGTGAACATGTCAGAAGATTGGACGTCGGGCCAGAGGATCGGTCAACATGTCGGCAGAAGACTTCATGTCACGAATCCGAGCATTGGGCCGAAGGATCGAACATTGCACCAAGAAGATCGGAAGTTATGGGAATTAACATGCCGATTGAGAAATACACTGAATGAGAGGATGATGCGCCGAAGGATCAAACGATGCGCCAGATGAACCAATGACATGCCGGACAAAGGATTCATACTTTATAATTATTTGTCTAAGATCGAAGTAGTTTAGGGGGCTAATTGAGTTAGCTTTTGGTGTAATCATACTAACTCAATTAGAGGCCGATTGGGCCTTAATTGGGATTAATTTGGGCTCATTAGGATGCCTGTTCAGTGATCCAAAAGTTGGGTCAAGCGATGGCACCGCCAAAACAAGCGGTGGAACCGCTTACGAGTCGAAAAACTAAAAAAACCCCATCTCCGAGGCTATCAGTTGGTAGTACTGCCAGATTGGGCAGTGGTACTACCCAATGATAGTGTGTCAGGCAGTGGTACTGCCTAGTGTCAGGCTGTAGGCAATGGTACTGCCCAGTGCAGGCGGTGGTACCGCCCATACTCAAAAGACCCAGAAATTTAAATTTTTGGCTCCATTTTTTAAACCATTTGGGGCTTATAAATACCCCACTTGGGCAGCAAGAAAGGAGTAAGAATTCTTGAATAAAAAAACTGAGTAAATTCTGCCAAAACTTTAAGTTCTCTCCTCCTAATGCTTAGAGTTAGTCCTAAGGGAGATGTATGAGGGATTACTTGTAAAAGAGTCACTTATAAGGGTTGTCTCTTAAACCCGTGAAAATGAGAAAGTGTTGTAAGAGGTTAGTTGGTCTTCACTCATTGAAAGAAGACCGATACTAGACACTAGTGGCCTCAATGGAGGAAGAATCGGGAGTAGATGTAGGTCACGACAACCGAACCACTATAAACTCGGTTTGAGTTTCTATTTTATTATTTATCTTTATTGCAAACTAGTTTACTTCCTCATTACTTTAGCTGCACACTCTTATAAATGCTTTTAAAGTTAAACATTCCTTGATATGGTTTTATCATACGAAAATTTTTGAATCAACGTAAATTTTATTGTAAGCACTAATTCACTCCCCGTCTCTTAGTGCTGACTTGGTCCTAACAAAGGTGACATAGGATGAATGAGTACATTTCAAGACGATGAGCAAACCAACAAAGATGAGGTGGCAAACTATGCTTTGGTAGTTTTCGACAATGAGGCATGTGACTCAACCAAAACCCTTTTACCGTATAATGAAATTACTTGATGCATTTCATGAGTTGTTTGATCATTTTAAATTAGTTAGTGAGAAATATAAAATGTAAAAAAAAAAAAGGGATCATGCTTCTCTTTCTAGTGATTTTGAAAAATTACATGTTAACTCCTTGCACTAAGTGTGAAGAGTTAGATTTACTTAAGTAGCAAAATGTATTACTACTACAAAAAATAATAAAAGAAAGATCATTGGAATTAAAATGATTATTAACAAATCAAACTTTTGATTGAATATGTTTTAATTTGTTATACTATTGATCTTGATGATTGTGATGAAATTTATTTTTCATTTTCAAATGATGATGCAATGCCTTTGTATGGAAGACTTGGGCATATATGAAATCAATCATATAAGTTGAAAAAAAAAGGGAATGCATTTTTCTTAAAAATTTCTTAATCTTTATCTTATCAAGTTTTCATCTTAGGAATTCTTAGTGATGAATCTAATTATATTTTGAATCTCTTGAATTACGGAAGTGATTTTGGTAATTTAATGATTTGAATTTGAATGAGTTATTATCCAAATCTTGATCTTTATTTCTTGATATTTAACTTGAGATTTATTCCATATGAATCAAGATCTTTTATCTTCTATGTTTCTTTTTACTATTTACTATCCAAATGAATCATGATTAGTATCATTGCTATTCTATCTCCTATGTTTCTTTTGATTTCTCAATTATAACTTGATTTTTTTTTTTTATGAATCATGATCTTTATGACTTGAGAATTCTTATGCATGAATCGAGATATTTTATTATTTATTCTCCTATGCTATTTACTATAGAGAAATTTTTATCCTAATCATGATCTTAATTTCTCAATATGTATAACTTGAGAATTTTTTTTATAAATCAAGATCTCTTATTATTTGTTCTCATATAATTCTTTATTTTACTAAAGAGGGCACTTATCAAAATGAGTTACGATTTTTTTCAATATTTACAACATGAGATTTATTTCATAAGACTCCCTTGTATTCATGAATTGTATTCTTCATCACAAATTAATTTTTCTTGATATCTTTCATGTGATGGTTTGAACATTGATGTAAAGAAAAAAAAATTATAACATTATATTATCCCCTTCTTTTTGACAATGACAAAGGGGGAGAAAGTTTTGCTAACTTGCGCATCACAAAGAAAAAAATAAAGTGAGCTTGGACATTTCAAAGAGAGAAAACTTGCTAGCTTGCACATTATAAATGAAGCAAAAAATTGCTAGCTTTCACATTACAAAGAAAAGCAAAGACTACTAGTTTATGCATTTCAAAGAGAAGAAAACCTTGCAAGCTTGCACATCTCAAAAGAGAAGCAAAGTTTGCTAGCTTGCATATTTCAAGAAAAAGCAAAAAATACTAACTTGTACATCTCTAAAAAATTGCTAGCTTACTTATTTCAAAAACTTCCTATTAATACTTTTCACCTTTTTGTTGATGACAAAGGGGGAGAAGTTATAATGATGATTTGATATATACATGGGATGATATACTTTGATGTTTTGATTATGCATGATTTTATAAAGCATGCAATAATATGATCAATTGGTTCTTTCAATATTCATGATATATACAATGATTAAACACTCATGATAATCATGAATTCAAAGGTTCTTTCAATTATGGCATATAGATAGGGGTAGTTTAGTTTAAACTCCATCATCAATTGGTTGTCACCATAAAAAAGGGAGAGATTATTAAATCTCATATTTTGATGATAAAATCAATTGATGAAGTTATGATCTAATGTGCATTTGAGTGATGTAGGACTAACATCGATCAAAGAAAGATAATTTGATTAAAATCAAGAAGAAATTGATATTGGGCTGGATTTGAACATGTTAGAAGATTAGATGTTGAGCCGGAGGAATGGTCGACGTGCTGGAAGGACTTCATGCCATGAGTTTAGGCGTCAAGCCAAAGGATTGAACATTGCGCCAAGGAGATCGGAAGTTGTAGGAGGTCAACATGCTAGTTGGGCAATACACTGAAGGATCGAACGAAACGTTAAAGGATCAGACAAAGCACCGAATGAACCAATGATATGATGGACAACATAGGATTCATGCTTGTAATCAATTATGTCTAGATCAAGTTAGTTTAGGTCTAATTGAGTGAGTTTTGAGAGTAATCTTACTAACTCAAATATGAGGCAATTGGGCCTGAATCAAGGCTGAATTGGGTTTGATGATTAGCACATTCAGTGATTGGTTGGCCCATTCAGTAACCTGGAGCTAGGTCAGGCGATGGCACTGCCAGGACTAATAGTGGAATCGCTTGAGGCACGAACTCCCAAGTAGTGTCTGGGTAGTGGTACCGCCCAAACTAGCGATAGTACTACTAGAGCCCAATCTCCGAGGCTGTTAGATGGTGGTACCACCCAGTGTCAATGTCAGACTAACAAGCGGTGCTACCACCAATTATAAGTCTAGCAAATAGTGGTACTGCCAATACCTTGAAAACCCAGGATGAGACTGTTTTGGCTCAAATTTGAATCTATTTAGGACCTATAAATACCTCACTCATCCTTGCTTAGTTTACACAAGAACTTAGAACACAAACTTGAGAAAACACTGTTAAAATCTTGTAAGAATTCCCCTCCTCTTCTCTAAGTTTGATTTCAGTTTAAGGAAGAGGTGAGTGACTTGTAACGGTTATCTCCTAAACCTATGGAAAAGAGAAAAAGATTGTAAGAAGGTAGTTGATCTTTGTCCATTGAAAGAAGATCAATAGTAGAAGCCGATGGCCTCGATAGAGGAGGAATCGGGAGTGGACGTAGGTCATGATGACCGAACCACTATAAATCTGGTGTGCTCTCTTCTTTGTTGTTTATCTTTATTCCTTACTAATTTTATTGTTCATAATACTTTGCACTTACTTTAAGTCATGTGCACTAGATATCAGTTTTCATCGAATGAGATTTGTTTTGAATTGAACAAAATTTTCAAACCATTGAAGATTTTACGAAAGCACTAATTCACCATCCCTCGCCCCCCCCTCCCCCTCCCCTCTTAATGCCGATTTTGGTTCTAACAGTCAATAGTTTGAAAGCACTTGGCAAATGTTATACTAATCTTAAATTGGTTAATAAAATTTTAAGATCTCTTCCAAAAACTTGAGATCCAAAAGTAACTACAATTCAAGAAGCAAAGGACTTGAATAACTTTCCACTTGAAGAACTCATAGGATCATTAATGACCTATGAAATGACTTACAAGACACATGACGAACATAAGGAAACCCTTCCAAAAAATAGGAAGGATATTGCATGTAAAACCAAAGAATACCACTCGAGCAAAAGCTCAAGTGATGATGATGACATAGAACTCTTTACAAGAAGATTTAAAAAGTTTATAAACAAGAACAAGACTAATTCTACAAAACAAGAATCTAAAAAAAAAAAAACTTAAAAAAGATACAATAATTTATTATGAATGCAAAAGGCTAGGGCATTTTAAAAATGAGTGTCTATAACTGAAGAAGAAGCTACAAAGAAGAAGAAAGCATTTAAAGCAACAAGGGATGAATCAAGTGTATCAGAAGATAAAGAACAAACCAATGAAGGTAAAGTGTTGAACTACGCATTGATGGCTTTCAATGATGAGATATGTGACTCACCTGAAATATCCTTATCTTATAATGAATTGCTTGAAGCATTTCATGATTTATATAATAAACTTAAAATAATTGGTAAGAAATATAAACTACTAAAAAAGGATCATGTATCTCTCTCTAATGAATTTGATTAATTAAAAAATAAGTATGGTAATTGCTTATTAACATCTTGCACTAAATGGGAAGGTTATGCACATTCAAAGGAAGGAATCAGCTTTATGAGTAGTAACACTCAACAAAAGCTAACTACATTTGTAAAATGACTCATATTACATGTTCCCCCTAAAGTTAAGTGTAATTTATATGGAAGATATGGTCACTATATTTATATATATTCATTTAAAAATTATAGCTCTCATAAATTAGTTTGGGTTCCCATAAATGATTTAATGCCAAAAGCCGAGAAAGGTAGATCTAACCATGAAGGACCCAAAGTTAAATGGATACCTGGAACAAACCATCCTTCTTGTAGATATATCTCCAAATAAGAGCTAGGAGCAAAAGATGATATCTTGATAATAGATGCTCAAGGCATATAACCGGCGATCCAATACATTTCTCAAAGCTCACTAGCCGAAACAACAATAATAAAGGAAAAATCATTGGAAATGAAATTATTGGTAACAAATTAAATATTTTGATTAAAAATGTTTTGTTAGTATATGGTTTAAAACATAACTTATTAAGCATTAGTCAATTGTATGATAAGTGATATAAAATTAAATTTGAATCTAATGCTCGTATTACAAAGATACCATATAAAAATCTATTGTCGCTTTAAGGAGCGATAATGGATATACTATTGATCTTGATGATTGTGATGACGAAACTTTTTTTTCATTTTTAATCGATGATGTATGGCTATGGTATAGAAGACCAAGGCATGCTTGTATGAAATCAATTGCATAAATTAAAACTAAAAAACTTATAAGAGAATGCATTTTTCTTAAAAATTTCTCTATCTCTAAAGCTTATAGAGTTTTCAATAAGAGATCCTTAGTCATTGATGAATATATTTATGTTATTTTTTATGAATCTCTTGAACTAAGAAAATGATTTTGATGATGATTTTAGATTTGATAATTTAAATTTAAATAAGAATTCTCCTCTCCAAAACAACTTGGATATATTTACTTTTAAAGAATCCTTACCTAAGGAATGAAAGTATGTAGATGCACATTCTAAGGAACTAATAATTGAAAATATATAAAAAGGTGTTCAAACTCACTCTTCATTGAAAAATATTTATTGAAATACATGAATTGAGAACTTTTACTATTTATTCTCATATGATTCTTTCTTTTTATTAAAAAGAATATTTATCCAAATGAATCATGATCTTTCACTTAACTTCTTGATATTTATGACTTAAGATTTATTTTGTATTCGATCTCTTGTGATTCTTTCTTTTCATTAATGGCTAAGAAGAAGATTTACCTAAATGAATCTTATCTTTCACTTGATATTTATAACTTAAGATTTATTTTATATAAATCAAGATCTATTTACCAAAGAGGAGATTTATCCAAATGAATCATGATCTTTCTCTTGATTTCTTGGTATTCATGACTTAAGATTTCTTTTGTATAAATCAAGATCTTTTACTATTTCATCTCCTGAAATTTCTTTTTATTATTTACTAAAGAAGAGATTTATCAATTATGATCTTTCGGTATTCATGACTTGATTTTATTTATTTCATATGCCTCCTTTGTATTCATGACTTATAATACTCCATCATCAAATTGATCTCTCATGACCTTTGATATTAATATCTTTCTTGTTATAATTGACATATTGATATAAATGAAGAGAAATAGCACCATGAATCCATGATATCCTTCTCTTTTTTTTTTTTATGATGACAAAGGAGGAGAGAGAAGTAGTAACTTGTACATTTCAAAGAGAAGTAAAAAACTACACATTTCTCCTTTTTGTTGATGACGAAGGGGAAGAAGTCGATTGTACTCTTTGATGATAAAAAAAAAAGATATTTTAACTTATGATATTTCAACTTATGATGATGATGTTGTTTCGACTTGAATTCAAAGACTAGCATTAAAAGGTTATCATTCTTTTTTGAATTTAAGTTTATAATATTTCAAAATAGTATATAGACATGAGGAGTTTAGTTAAAACTTCATCATCAATTGATTGTTATCATAAAAAAGTGGGAGATTGTTGAATCCCAAATTTTGATGATGAAATCAATTAATAAGGTTATGGACTAATAAGCGTTTGAGATAAGTAATGCAGGAAAACTTTGATCATGAACTCGAACCATTAAAGTAGAAGAATTAGACGTTGGGCCAGAAAGCATCGTGTTAGAGATTGGACATCAAGCTAGAGGATTGGTCGACATGCCGAAGGATAGACTTTATACCATGAGTTTGGGCATCGAGCCAGAAGGATTGGATATTATGGTAAAATGATCAAATGCTATGGGAGGTCAATATGCCTATGCATTGGGCAATACGCTGAAGGAAAGGACGATGCATCGGAGGTTAGGATAAAGTGTTAAACGAGCAGATGACATGTCGGACAATGTACTTAAGGCTTCATAATTGTAATTATTAAGTCTTGATCAAAGTCATTTCGAGTCTAATTGAGTTAGTTTTGGGTCATAACCATGCCAACTTGATTAGGAGCCCATTGGGCCTGAACCAAGATTGAATTGAGCCTATTGAAAGGCCAATTCAGTGACTTGGGGTTGGGCTAGACAGTAGTACCACTTGTGAGCTAGAAAGTATGAATTTTATTTTTTTGATAATCTCAATGGTAGTACCACCCAAGTAGGCAATGGTACCACCCAGGCTAGTAGTGGTATCGCCAGAGCCTAGGTTCCTAAGCTCTGTCAAGCATTGGTACTGCCCAATGCATGCGATAGTACCATTAGTATCCCAAAAACTTGGGGATTTTAATTTTTGACTCTAATTTTGAAGTCATTTGAAATCTATAAATGTCTCACTCATGCTTACTTGATAAAGCGAGAAAAGAGCAAGAATTCTTGAGGATATAAGTGTTGTAAACTCTCTTGAGGAGGTATGAGATTTTGTTATAAAAGGAAGGTGTAAAGATTCTCTCCTAAGCTTATGAAAAGGAAAAAGAGTTATAACATAGGTAGTTAATTTTCACCCATTTAAAAGAACATCAGTAGTGAAAGCCGATGGCCTCGAGGGAAGAGTAATCAGGAGTGGATGTAGGTAAGGATGATCGAATCATAATAAATCTAGTTTACATTTCTCTTGATGATTTTTCTTGCTATTACTAACCAATCTAGTAGTTCACTACCCTTACTCATATTCTAAATTCAACTTATTTTTTATATGGATTTATCGATTGAACTTTTAAATTGGAACTTTATTTCGAAAGCACTAATTCACCCCTCTCCTAGTGCGTTTACGATCCTAACAAAAGGATATCCCTATTATACAAGATTTTTTAATGTTTTTCTAAAGATTTGCTTGGATTGCCACTTGATAAGCAGATTAAATTTATAATTGATCTTCTATTTGGTACTTCACTTATTTCGAGACCTTGTAAAATGACACCAATTGAGTTAACGGAATTAAAGAATTAGATTCAAGAGCTTTTTGATAAGGGCTTCGTTCGACTCTATGTATCACTTTAGGGTGCCCCTATCATGTTTGTGAAGAAAAGAAATTGATCCATGCGGCTATGCATTGATTATAGGCAGCTCAACCAAATGACTATAAAGAATATATATCTTATTTCTCGAATATATGACAAATTTGATCAACTTCAAGGTACTTAGGTATACTTGAAGATTGCTTTGAGATCCGAGTATCATCAATTGAAGATAAGGTAGGGAGATATATAGAAAATTATTTTTAGAAAAAGATATAGTCATTATGAATTCTTAATAATGTCTTTTAGACTCACGAATACACCAGCTATCATCTTGGATCTCATGAATAGAGTATTTCACCCTTTTCTTGATAAATTTATGTTAGGATCAAGAGCACTAAGAGGGGGGGTGAATTAGTGCAGCGAAAAACTTTCGATGATTTAAAACTACGTTCGTACGATAAAAGAGATTTTGGTAAGAAAGCCGATTCGTAAATCACTTTAACTTGTGATCAAGCGAGATGTAGTTAAAGAAAATATATAGAGGTAGTTTACAGTTATGATAGACAACAGAATATAATAGCAAACTATAATGCGACGTTCGTACGATAAAAGCGATTTCGGTATGAAAGTCGATTCGTAAATCACTTTAACTTGTGATCAAGCGAGATGCAGTTAAAGCAAAGATATACAGGCAGTTTGCAGTTATGATGGAAATCAGAATGTAAGCACAAACTGAAATATGATGTTCATATGATAAAATCGATTTTTGTCTTAACACCGATTCGGAAAATACTTAACTATGAAATATGTTCGTAAATGAGCAGAAGGAAATAAGCTACTGAGGAGGTTTGCAGTAAAGATAAGATGCACAAAGTAAATGCAAACTGAGATTTAGAGTAGTTCGGTCAATCTTGACCTACATCCACTTTTGGCTTCCTCCACCGACGAGGTCACCAACGTGCACTAGAGGCCTTCCTTCAATAGGTGAAGGCCAATCACCTTTTTACAGTTTCACTCCTTTTGATGGGCTTAGGAGACAACCATTACAGAAATTTCTCTCCTCTCTTGAAAGATCAAAACTTGGAAGAAAAGAGGGAGGAGAACTTCTAGCCTTTATAACACTTTTGAGCTCTAAAAATCACAGAGTAAGATTGGATTTTCGGTGCCTTTTGGTTGCCCTTTCATGCAGGAAAGGGTGGGGTATATATAGGCCCCAAACTGGTTTGAATTTGGAGCTAAAAAATGTCACCTCCTGGATTTCTGGGGTCCTAGCGATACTACCTCCTGATTGGGGTGGTACAACCACCTGACAGAGCTCGGAGACCGAGCTCTAGTGGTGCCATCGCCTGATAGGGGCAGTTGCACCGCCCAGTCTCGCTCGGAGACTGAGCCCAAGTGGTGCCACCGCCTGACTAGGGCGGTTGCACCGCCTAGTCTCGCTCGGAGACTGAGCCCAAGCGGTTGCACCGCCCAGCTTTCCTGGGAGACCATCTCCTGGGCGGTGCCACCGCCGACCCTGGCAGTGCCACCGCGTAGCAGGAATTCTGGTCCGAATGGGTTGATCCATTCGGCCCAATTTGGGTCTATCAAGGGCCCAATTACCCCCAGATTAAGTTAATGGGATCACCTTCCATTCCTAACTTAATCTAGATGCTAACTATGATATTTCTTAAGATATTTACTGCAACTTGCTTCGGTACGTCAATCGCTTCTTCCAGCAAGCTTCCGGCGAATATCCGACGAATCTTCGGCGATGCTCCGGCAGACTTCCGGCAAACTCTTGGATTTGCAATGATTCACTTGGCAAGTTCGAATGAGCTTCTTTGGCAAGCCCCTAGACTTCTCGGATTTGTTCCCGTAGAACCTCCGACGACCGTCTGGACTTCCGTCGAACTCTCGAACCCCCAACGTGATCATGGTCTTAACTCCGGCTAACTCCTACTGCATGTCTCACTTCCATCGTAGTTAATCCTGCACATGTAAAACAAAACTTTGATCGAGACAATTAATCCTAAGCAATTAACCAATTTGTCTAGCATGTCATTGGTCCCTCGATGCTTCGTCTGATTCTTCGGCGCATCGTCCTCTCCTGCGGCCTATTGCCCAATCGGCCAATTGACTCTGCAACTCCGATATCCTTGGCACAATACCCGCTCTTCTTGGCCCGATGCCCGAGTCCATGATCCGAAGCCTTTTGTCGATACATCAACCGATCCACCGGCCCGACATCCAATCTTCTGACATGTTCCTCTAGCCCAATATGATTTTTCCTGCTTTAATTATCTCATCCTGATCGAAGCATCCCGCGTCACTCAAAACGTAGATTAAAACATAAACACATATCAAGTGGTTTCATCATCAAAATATGAGATTCATCAATCTCCCCCTTTTTGATGATGATAACCACTTGATGACGGAGTTAATTTTAACTCGTAGAGTTTAAACAAACTCCCCCTATCAATATGCCATAGAACCTTGAATTCAAACTGAATTCAAGTCATTGCAATATTCATCATGAATACTTGTAACACGTCATCATGAACTTATGCATAACATCATACTTCTCCCCCTTTGTCATCAACAAAAAGGAGAAGTCCAACTATTCTTGTATTTGTAGTATTAATTCAACTTATTGTATGAAAAACATAATATCAAGTTTTATCATCATGCAGTTTTAAAGCTAGAAAATTTAGCAAGTGTTACATTATGCTTAGAACATTCAAGCTATCAAGTTTTAGATATGCAAGTTTTACAGCATACAAGATAGCACTTTTGGTAATGTTCAAGATAGCAAGTTCTACATCATGCAAGCTAACAATGTTGCAACATTTTAGAACATACTAGTTAGCAATTTAGAGATGTTCAAGAAAGCAACGCTTGCTTCATGAAATATGCAAGTTTGCAAGCTAGCAAATTTTTGCTACCTTTGCAATGTTTAAGCTCGTAATTTTGTTTTCGTTGCAAAGTGCAAGTTTAGCATGTTTAGCATCTTGAGATAGGTAAGATAGAATATTTTTGTATTTTCTTGAGATTTCAAGCTAGCAATTATCGGTGATGTTCAAGATAGCAATTTCTTCTCTTTTGAGAAGTGCAATTTTTGCTTTCGTCTTGAATTGTGCAAGCTAGCTAGTTTGCCTCTTTTCATGATGTTCATGCTAGAAATTTTTACTCCCCCTTTGTCATTGTCAAAAAGAAGGGAAGACCCTTATATCAATTTTCAGATTATCACAAAGGTAAGTATCAATCTTATTTGTGCATCATTATATATTCAAATTAAAACATACATAATTTCAAAAACCTTATTTTTCTTGCATGATACTGAAAAATAAATCAATCATCATTAATGGGCATATCATACATGATACTCAAACAATAACATTTTTAAGCATTTATCAACACGTTGATCATGATACCAAACATTCATCATTTAAAGTATTCATGATACATATCATATGCAATACATCATGTACATCATTGTCATAAGTATTGCATGCATCATTTCAAATTCATGAATATTTCATCATTGCATGCATCATACCAAATCATAAAATATAAAATCATCATTAATGCATGATTTCAAATCATCATTCTAATAGAAAATGATAATTGTTGATTTCACATTATTTAAAAAAATCAAAGTATTGCATGCATTTTTATCTAAGGGAAAAATCATAGTGTTGCATGCATCATTCCAAAACATTTCAAGCCATGCAAGCCATAAATACAAAGAAATCATGTCACGAAGGATAAAATCATTTGAATACCAAAAGTCATGATTCATATAGTAAATATCTTCTTTAAATAAAATATCAAGAAAAATCATAGGAGTACAAAGAAGAGATCTTGTTTTAAAAGAAAATCAAGTAATAAATCCAAGAACTCACAAGGAAAAATCATGATTCATTTAGAAAATCTCCTCTTAAGAAAATATTAAGTAGAATCGTAGAAGATCGATTACTGAGAAATTTTGATTCATAATAAAATCTCATGTATCGAATGTCTAGAAATGAAAATGATGATTTATATAAAAAATATCACAAGTTATATTCAAGAGAAAAATCATCATTCATTTTCAACTCATTCAATTTGTCAAATCAATATTTCTTAGATATGCATGATACCAAAACATGGTTTCAAATGTTTGACATATAACATGCATAAATTCAAAAATTGAAAGGAGAAGGGAATAATTCAAAGATACAAAGATTTCAACCATCTCATAAATAAATGTAAGACCAAGTCATGAATCCAAAATTCCATGAATCGTAATAATGAAAATGATCATCAAAGGTAATCACAAGTTATTCCAATAAATCAATATCATGATTTTGATAAAACTCATTTCAAATTCAAATCATCAAAATCACTTTTATGGTTCACAAAATTCATAACATAAGTAGATTCATGATTTCATTGATAATATATTTCTCCTTTTTTAAGTATTTCATTTTAAGTGATTGATTTCATGTTAGCATGCTTTTTCATTTATGTTAAATAAAAACATGCATCAACGTTTAGGATCGAAAAATAAATTTTGTCATAAAACCATCAAGATCAATAGATTCTCAAAAATGTATTATTAGGATCAAGAAAATTCGAAAATGAAATTTAACACTTTGATGTATTCGGACATGGTTTTGCTATACATTTTTAAATTTAATCATGAAGATAAACATGCTCATGATCATGAAAATTTTTGTATCCAAAACACATAATTTCCAACATGTTATTAAGGCATGTAATAGTGTAAAATCATCATGGCAATTAAGTGATTTGATCATTGAATCAAGAAAGTCCAAAAAATAATCTTAACAAGTTCGTGCATTCGGGCATATTTTTACCATATGTTTTTCAAATACACTAATGAAAATAACACATGCTTATCATCATGTATAACTTAAAATCTCATGCATAAAATTGTCAATCATGGTATCAAAATATTTAATATTACATCATTATGCATTTCTTCAAATCAAACATGATTTTATTTAATCAAAATCGAGAAATAACAATGGAAATCAACGTGATACGCATTATTACTTCTTAACCACATATAGCATGATTTCATATTTTCAATCAAAATCATTTTGTTTGTTTATTATAAAATATGTATTTTTCATGATTATTTTCAAAACTACTAGCATGATCATAATTTTTACATTTTCATTATTTTTTAAACATGTAATTTTCAAGAAAATTAATTCTATACTAAAAAAGAAAATGCATTATGAAAAGAATCATGTAATTTCGAATTAAATTAAGGGGGTTTTAATTACCTCATCGTTGAATGTCATTAAGGTATAGTTTGCCACCTCACCTTTCTTGATTTTCTCCTCGTCTTCTGAAGAGCTTGATTCATCCCACTTTGTGTTTTTCTTCTTGTGTTCAAAGCAAGTAGTTCCATTCTTTTTGTTCTTAAATTTTTGTTTCTTTAATTTTTTAAATTTCTTAGTGAGTAGTTTTTATTCACCATCACTTGAGCTTATACTCGAGTGGTCTTCAAATGTTCTATGTTCAAAATCCTTCTTGTTCTTTGGAAGGTGATTTTGTTCATCATGTACACTATGTACCATTTCATATGTTATCAATGAACCGATAAGTTCTTCAAGTGAAAAAATATTTAAATCTTTTGTTTCTTGTATTGCCATTACTTTTGATTCCCAAGCTTTAGAAAGTGATTGTAAAACTTTACTAACAAGTTTAAAATTCGAGAAATATTTGCCAAGAGCTTTTAAACCATTGACGACATCCGTAAAACGGGTATACATGTCAACAATGGTTTCGCTCAGCTTCATTCGAAAAAGTTCAAAAGAATGTATCAAAAGATTGATTTTTTACTCTTTCACTCTACTTGTGCCTTCGTGAGTCACTTCGAGTGTATGTCAAATATCAAAAGCGGTTTCACAAACTGAAACACGATCGAACTCATTTTTGTCAAAAGCGCAAAATAAGGCATTCATAGCCTTTGCGTTTAAAGAAAAATACTTCTCCAAATCCAACCATTCATTCATCGGTTTAGAGGGAAGTTGAAAACCGTTTTCAACAATATTCCATAAATCCAAATTCATAGAAATCAAGAAAACTCTCATTCGAGTTTTTCAATAAGTGTAGTCCAATCCGTTAAACAACGGTGGACGAACAACCGATAAGCCCTCTTGAAAGTCATGAAGAGCCATTTCTCTAGGGTGTAAATCTGAAATGAGAAATACCGAGCTCTGATACCAATTGTTAGGATCAAGAGCACTAAGAGAAGGGGGGGTGAATTAGTGCAGCGGAAAACTTTCGATGATTTAAAACTACATTCGTATAATAAAAGTGATTTTGGTAAGAAAGCCGATTCGTAAATCAATTTAACTTGTGATCAAGCGAGATGCAGTTAAAGCAAATATATAGAGATAGTTTGTAGTTAAGATAGACAACAGAATGTAATAGTAAACTGGAATACAATGTTCGTACGATAAAAGTGATTTCGGTATGAAAGCCGATTCGTAAATCACTTTAACTTGTGATCAAGCAAGATGCAGTTAAAGCAAAGATATAAAGGCAGTTGCAGTTATGATGGAAATCAGAATGTAAGCGCAAACTGAAATATGATGTTCGTACGATAAAATCGATTTCCGTCTTAACGCCGATTCGAAAAATACTTAACTATGAAATACGTTCGTAAATGAGCAGAAGACAGTAAGCTACTGAGGAGCTTTGTAGTAAAGATAAGATACTCAAAGTAAATGCAAACCGAGATTTAGAGTGGTTCGGTCAATCTTGACCTACATCCACTTTTGGCTTCCTCCACTGACGAGGTCACCGACGTCCACTAGAGACCTTCCTTCAATAGGCGAAGGTCAATTACCCTTTTACAGTTTCACTCCTTTTGACGGGCTTAGGAGACAACCCTTATAGAAATTTCTCTCCTCTCTTGAAAGATCAAAACTTGGAAGAAAAGAGGGAGGAGAACTTCTAGCCTTTACAACACTTTTGAGCTCTAAAAATCACAGAGTAAGATTGGATTTTCGGTGCCTTTTGGTTGCCCTTTCATGCAGGAAAGGGTGGAGTATATAGAGGTCCCAAACTGGTTTGAATTTGGAGCTCAAAAATGTCACCTCCCGGATTTCCAAGGTCCTAGCGGTACTACCTCCTGACTAAGGTGGTACAACCGCCTGACAGAGCTCGGAGACTGAGCTCTAGCGATGCTATCGCCTGACAGGGGCGGTTGCACCGCCCAGTCTCGCTCGGAGATTGAGCCCAGGCCGTGCCACCGCTTGACCTGGGCGGTTGCACCGCCCAACTTTCCTGGGAGACCATCTCCTAGGCGGTGCCACCACTGACCCTAGCGGTGCCACCACCTAGCAGGAATTCTAGTCCAAATGGGATGACCCATTCGGCCCAATTTGGGTCTCTCAAGGGCCCAATTGCCCCTAGATTAAGTTAATGGGATCACTTCCCATTCCTAACTTAATTTACATGCTAACTATGATATTTCTTAAGACATTTACTGCAACTTGCTTCAGTGCGTCAATCGCTTCTTCCTGTGAGCTTCTGGCGAACTTCTAGCGAACATCCGACGAATCTTCGGTGATACTCCAGCGGACTTCCGGCAAACTCTTGGACTTGCGATGATTCACTTGGTGAGTTCCGATGAGCTTCTTTGGCAAGCCCCTGGACTTCTCGGATTTGTTCCCGTAGAACCTCCGACGGCCATCTAGACTTTCGTCGAACTCTCGAACCCCCAATGTGATCATGGTCTTGACTCTAGCGCAACTCCTGCTGCATGTCTTACTTCCATCGTAGTTAATCCTGCACATGTAAAATAAAACTTCGATCGAGACAATTAATCCTGAGCAATTAACCAAGTTGTCTGGCATGTCATTGGTCCCTCGACACTTCGTCCGACTCTTCGACGTATCATCCTCTCCTACGGCCTATTGCCCAATCGGCCAGTTGACTCTGCAACTCCGATATCCTTGGCACAATACCTGCTCTTCTTGGCCTAATGCCCGAGTCCATGGCCCGAAGCCTTCTGTCGATACGTCGACTGATCAACCAGCCCGACGTCCAATCTTCTGACATGTTCCTCCAGCCCAACATGATTTTTCCTGCTTTAATTGTCTCATCCTGATCGAAGCATCCTGTGTCACTCAAAACGTAGATTAAAACATAAACACATATCAAGTGGTTTCATCATCAAAATAAGAGATTCAATAATTTATAATCATATTCTTTGGTGATATTTTGATTTACTCCAAAAGTAGGGCAGAACATAAGCATTATCTCAAGACAGTTTTAGAAGTATTAAGACAAAAGAAACTATACACCAAATTGAGCAAGTGTAATTTTTAGTTTAATGAAATTATGTTTCTAAGCCATGTAATTTCTAGTACTAGTATATTTGTTGACCCCCAAAATATTAAAGCTATAATGAATTGGAAGCAGTCTTATAAAGGAGATTAGAAGTTTTTTAAGTTTGGCTAGATATTTTAGAAGATTTACAGATGGCTTTTCAAATATAATAGCATCCTTGACCTGGTTAACACAGAAGACTGTAAAGTTCATTTATAACAATAAGTGTCAATAAAGTTTTCAAACACTAAAGGAGAAATTAACATGTTCTCCTATTATGTTGATTTCTTCTAGAGGAGAAGGTTTTGTAGTGTATAGTGAAGCCTCACTTCAAGGACTTGGTTATGTTATAATCCAAAATGAGATAATAGTTGTTGATGCATCTTGATAATTAAAATCTCATGAGAAAACCTATCCTACTCATGACTTAGAGCTAGTAGTAATCATTTTTGCACTGAAATTTTGGAGGAATTATCTCTATGGACAAACATTTGAAGTCTTCACATATCTTAAGTCTCAGGTATATCTTCACTCAAAATGATTTAAATATGAGACAAAGAATATGATTGGACTTTCTCAAGGATTATGATTATAATATCAATTACTATCCTAGGAAGGCTAATATAGTCATTGATGTCTTGAGTAGAAATACTTCAAGTCTTATAGCCTATATGAATATTCAAAGGAACTCTAAGATGACAGAGTTAATAGATATAAAACTTCAACTTTTATTTGAGATAAATAAAGATTTTCTAGCATGCTTGATGGCACAATAATTTTTGATAGAAATGATTAAAGAAAGTGAGAAGGAATATGCATAGCTTCATATGATAAGTAAGGAGATAACTTAGGGATCTAGACCATAATTCGTCCAAGCCGAAGATAGTTTTATTAAATTCCATAATTGACTTTGTATTCTTGAAAGTTATCAGTAAAGATATAAGTGTTAGAGGAGGCCTAAGATCAAGATTTAATATCCATCATGAGATTATCAACATATATTGAGATTTATGTTAAAACCACTGGTGGCATGGTTTGAAGAGAGACATAACATAGTTTATCTCTAAATGTCTAGTTTGCTAGTAGGTGGAGGTAAAACATCAAGTACCTATGAGAAGATTATAAAAGATTTCAATTTCTGAATGGGAGTGAGAGCAAATTACTATGGATTTTATGACAGGACTACCTAAGACTATGAAAGGATATGATGAAATTTAGATAATAACGGATGGACTTATTAAATTTGTTCACTTCCTCCCTGTTAAGAAGTATCGATTGGATAATCTAGCAAGTTTATACATTAAGGAGATTATTCAATATCATGGGGTTTCGATTAGTATTATCTCTAATGGAGATCCAAGATTCAACTCTAAGTTTTAGAGAAGCCTACAACAATCATTGAGTACACAATTAAAGTTTAGTATAGCTTTTCACCCCCAAACTGATGGTCAATCTAACAGTACAATACAAACTCTTAAAGATGTTAGGATCACGAGTGGCACTAAGTGGGGTAAATTAGTGCAGCGAAAAGATTACGTCTCAATTAAAACTTTGTTCGATAAAAACCATTTCTAATGAAAAACTTTTGGTAAAGATCTTAACTTGAAACCCGTTTATAAATGTATTGAAAGCAGTAAGCGATTAAAGAGGTTTGTAGTAAAGATAAATTACACAAATATAAATGCAAACCAGATTTTAGAGTAGTTCGGTCGTCGTGACCTACATCCACTTTATCGATTTCTCTCCTGTCGAGGCCACCGGCATCCACTATTGATCTTCTTTCAACGGGCGAAGATCAACTACCCTTTTAGACCCCTCTTCTCCTTTTTTCGAGTTTAGGAGATAACCCTTACAAGCACACACACTCCTTTCTAAACAGAAATCTAAGTTTAAGCTAGAGGAGGGAATTCACTTATGATCACAATAGTGTTTTCTCACTTTTAATCTCTCTATGCTTGTATATTTAACCTATGGATGAGAGAGGTATTTATAGGCTTCAAGTTTATTCAAATTTGGAGCATAAAAACATCTCATCTCGGGTTCCCCGGGCATGGACAGTACCACCACCAAGTGTCAGTCTGACACTAACACTGCCCTAGGCGGCACCACCACCTAGTCTGGCGATACCACCACCTAGGGGGCAGTGCTGGGTGGTACCACCGCCTAGACTAGTGGTACCATCGCTTGGCACCCTGTTAGGGGCGATACAACCACCCAGACTGGTGGTACCACTGCCTGACACGGTCTCGAAGATTGTGCCATGACAGTGAGACTTCTTGGGGCACTGTTTGGGCCTCTTATTGGGCTCAACACAGTTCTTACATGGGCTTAGCTGACCCCTAATTGGTTTGGCCTAAATCCAAGGACAATTACATACTAACTACGATTCCTAAGACATATTCTAAGCTAAACAAGTCTGTAGGTCTTGGTTCTTCCAGCGATCTTCCGGTGAACTTCCGACGATCTCTCGGCAATGTTCCGGTGGACTCCCGGCAAGCTCCTGGACTTCACAACGATCTTCTTGGTGAGTTCAGATGCGCTTCTCTGGCAAGCTCTGTGACTTCTCGGCTGGTTCCGCCAGAACTTCTGATGAATGTCCGGACTTCTGATGAACTCTCGAACTCCCAACAAAATCACATCCTTGACTTTGGGACTTTATTTTGCTTCATGCCTTGCTATCGTAGTTAATCGTGCATATGTAAAAACACACTTCGATCTAGACAATTAATACTAAGCATTTAATCATGTTGTCCGGCATGTCATTGGTTTCTCGACGCTTCGTCCGATTCCTCGACGCTTCGTCCGATTCTTCAACGCATCGTCCTCTTTTGAGGCCTATTGCCCAATCGGCCAGTTGACTCCGCAACTCCGATATCCGAATTTATGACCTGATGCCCGAATTTATGACCCAAAGCCTTCTATCAATACGTTGACCGTTCCTCCGGCCCGACGTCCAATCTTCTGACATGTTTTCCTCTGGCACAGCATGATTCTTCCTACTTTAGTTGTCTCATCTTGATCGAAACATTCTACATCACTCAAAACGCAGATTAAAACATAAACACTATCAATTGGTTTTATCATCAAAATATGAGATTCAACAATCTCCCCCTTTTTTATGATGACAACCAATTGACGACGGAGTTAACCTTAATTCTTGGATTTTAAATAAACTTCCCCTATCAATATGCCATATTGATAGAAACTCTTGGATTCAAAAATCCAAGCAACATAATATCATAAAACTTATGCATAACATCATACTTCTCCCCCTTTGTCATCAACAAAAAGGAGAAGTTCAATTCTCATGTGTTTAGAAATACAAGTTCAAATCATTGCATATTTAACATAATCTCCAGTTTTATCATCATGCAATTTTGCTAGCATCATAGATATGCAAGTTAGTAAGATAGCAAGTTCTATAACATACAAGCTAGTAAATTTTATAATATTTTAGAACATGCAAGCTAGCAGTTTTGAGATGTTCAAGAAAGCAACTCTTGCTTCTTGAAATATGCAAATTTGTCAATTTTGCTAGATGTGCAAGTTAGCATATTTTGCTTCTTGAGATAGGTAAGATAGCACTTTTTTCTCCATGCAATTTGCAAGCTAGCAAATTTTTGCTTCTTCTTGACTTGTGCAAGCTAGCAAATTTGCTTTCTAGCAAGTTTTGCTCCCTCTTTATCATTTTCAAAAAGAAGGGAAGAATACAATGTTTGTAATTTTTTTTCCCTTTACAATAATTTTTAATTTATGACAAAGGAAAATAATATAGATGAAAATTCAAGTCATGAATGTCAAAACAATTATTTTATCATGAATATTTCATCATTGCATGCATCATTATCATAAGTTAAAGTATTGCATGTATAATACCAAATCATCATGCATATAAACTATAAAATCATTATTACATGTATGATTCCAAATCATCATTCTAGAGTATTATTTCAGAAAATAATAATTATTGATATTCACATTATTTCAAAAAGTCATAGTATTGCATGCATTTTTATTCAAGGAAAAAATCATAGTGTTGCATGCATCATTCCAAAACATTTCAAGCCATACAAGCAATAAATACAAAGAAATCATGTCATGAAGGATAAGACCAATTAAATACCAAAAGACATGATTCATATAGTAAATCTCTTCTTTAAATAAAATATTAAGAAAATATCGTAGGAGTACAAAGAAGAGATATTGAAAAAAAATCTCAAGTAATTCCAAAATATCAAGATCATGATTTGAATAAAAACTCATTCAAAGTCAAATTATCAAATCAAAATCATTTTCAAGAGATTCATAAAAAGATGATCAAAAAGATTCATCAATGTCAATAAGAAAGAGAAAAAAAATTTTCAAGAAAAATACTTTTCTCTTTTTAGTTGTTTCAATTCGTGTGATTTATTTCATAGAAGCATGCCTTTTTTATTTATGCCAAATAAAAACATGTTGCAACTCGGATTTTGATGATGAAACTAATTGATTGTGTTTAGATGTTTAAAAGCATTTTGAGTGATGCAGGTCTACTCGATCAGGATTAGACAGTTAACGCAGGAGGAATTGACGTTGCGCCGGAGGAGATCACATTAGGATATTGGATGGCAGAAGGCTTCGGACGTCGGGCATCGGGCCAAGAGCGGAATTGCGCCAAGGATATTAGGGTTGTGGAGGTTAACCGCCGATTGGGCAACAAGCCGCAAGAGAGGATGATGGGCCGAAGAATCGGACGAAGCGCCAACCAATGACGTGCCGGGCAATAGAATGTCAATTCGCTTTGTAATAATTGTCTAGATCGGAGTATAGCTTTGGCTTGTGTGTGTAGGATTAACTACGATAACGTTGAAGACATAAAGCAAAATAAAGTATCGGAGTCAAGCGCGAAGGATTTGTTGCGAGTTCAAGAGTTCGACGGAAGTCCGAAGGTTCATCGGGAATGCTGCTGGAACTAGCCGAGAATGAGTAGGGAGCTTGCCGAAGGGTTTTTTGGAAGCTCGCCAGAAGGTTCGTTGGAAGTTCGCGGAGCTCGCCGAGAAAGATCGGAGCTTGCCGAAGAAGCTTGTTGGAACTCGCCAAGATCAAATCGTGAAGTCTAGGAGGTTGCCGGGAGTCCGCATAATAGTTTCCGAGAGTTTATCGGAAGACCGTCGGAAGTTCGCCGAAAGCTCACCGGAAGAAGTCTTGACTTACGGACTTTGTAATAGCTTAGAAAATGTCTTTAAATTCGTAGTTAGCATGTTAATTAGGGTTAGGATCAGGTGTTAATCCTATAACCCAAGTAGGGGCCAATTGGGCCTGAGTTCGGACTGGTTTGGGCCAAGTTTGGAGCCCAACCAGTGAGCTGAATTGGCCTAGACGGTGGCACCGCCTAGACTGGGCAGTGGGACCACCCAGCACCTAAGAGCTGGGCGGTGGCACCGCTTGACTGGGCGGTGGCACTGCTAGTCCACTGTTAGTGTAAGACACTGACAGGCGGTGGCACCACCACTGACAGGCGGTGGCACCGCCGGCCTCGGAAACCAAAGAGAATTCAAATTTGGAGCCCAAATTTGAATCCACTTGGGGCCTATAAATACCCCTCATTTCTCAGCAGAGAATACAACCTTTTGAGAAGCTAGAAGTTGAGAAAAGCCTTAGGAAAAGTATTGTTTTCAATAGCTTGAGTGTTCACCTCGTTTCTATTCATTGAAATCTTTGTAAAAGGGTGAACCACTTGTAAGAGGTTGTAAGAGGGGTGTAAGAAGGAGGTTGATCTTCGCCTAGTAAAGGAAGATCGTTAGTGGATGCTGGTGGCCTCGACGGAAGAGGAATCGGAGGAGTGGATGTAGGTCACGATTGACCGAACCACTATAAACTACCGTCTTCTCTGGTTTGCATTTACTTCCTGCTATTACCTTACTGCAAACCCCTTCATTAGCTTACTGCCTTCAAGTTAAAACGCAATCAAAACGGTTTCAAACGAAACGATGCTTTTATCATACGAAGTTTCCGAAAGTGTTTAAATCGTCAAAAGTTTATCGTACTTTACCGCGGCACTAATTCACCCCCCCCCTCTTAGTGCCGCTTCGATCCTAACAATTGGTATTAGAGCCCGGTATTTCTCATTTCGGATTTACACCCGAGTAACCGCAATACAAGAAACAAAAGATTTAAATATTTTTCCACCAGAAGAACTAGTTGGTTCGGTGATAACATATGAAATGGTGCGCAATGCACATTATAAATACAATGAACACTTGAACCACCTTCCAAAGAATAGGAAGGATTTGGAACTCCGGACAAATGAATATCACTTGAGAGATGACTCAAGTGATGAGGACAATGATGAACTTGAACTTCGAACACTAACTCTTAATAAGTTCATTAAACAAAAATCTAAAATAAATAATGAACTTGAATGGAGGAAGAGACCAAAGAAAAGGAAGGCACCCAAGGATGAATCAAGAACTTCCAAAGGTGAAACGGCGAATTGGGCTTTGACGGACTTCGACTACAAGATAAGTAACTCAACTCTCTTGAATTATTTTGAAATTACTTGACGCTTTCCGTGATGCATTTTCTTTTTATTTAGTTTAAAAAAAATATTTTTAATTGCATAATGTAATGAAAATAAAAAAAATTAGGAATCATGCTTATCATTCTAGTAATTTTGAAAATAATCATGAAAATTGTATGTTTATGATAAACAAAATGATTTTGATTAAAAATGCCTTAAATACCCCTCTCATCCCTGGTTAAAGCACACAAGCACAGAGAGTTTAAAGAGGAAAAAATGCTATTGTAATCTCTTGTGAGAATCCTCCTCTTTGAGTCTAAGTATTAGATTAGTTTGAGAGGAGTGAGTGCTTGTAAGGGTTGTCTCCTAAACCCGGTAAAAGGCGAAGAGGAGTGTAAGAAGGAGGTTGATCTTCACCTAGTAAAGGAAGATCGTTAGTGGATGTTGGTGGCCTCGACGGAAGAGGAATCGACGGAGTGGATGTAGGTCATGATGACCGAACCACTATAAAATTGGTGTGTCCTCTGGTTTGCATTTACTTATTGCCATTTACCTTACTGCAAACCTCCATACGTGCATTACTTCCTCATTAGTTTTGCTGCACACCTTTACGAACATGCTTTTAAGTTAAGTACTTCCGAGTTCGGTTTTCATTGTATGAAAGATTTTTCGAAACTAACATTTTTATCCACTACACTAATTTACCCCCCCCTCTTAGTGCCGGCTCTTAATCCTAACAATTGGTATCAAAGCCACGGTTTTCTAATTTGGTTTAACACCCAAATAGAAATGGCTCTTTTCAGCTTTCAAGAGGGTCACTCCCTCATTCGTCCTCCCTGTTTCAATAGGATGAACTACACATATTGGAAAACTCGAATGAGAGTTTTCTTGCTTTCATTAAATCTTGATTTGTGGCACATAGTCGAATCTGGTTTTCAAATGTCTTCTCTTCCGATGAACCATTGGAATGATTTGGAGAAGAAGACGTTTTCTCTAAATGCAAAGGCTATGAATGCTTTGTTTTGCGTCTTAGATAAAAATGAGTTTAATCGTGTTTCTACTTGCGAAACGGTTCTTGATATTTGGTGCACTTTTGAAATCACACATGAAGGGACTAGCAAAGTTAAAGATTCAAAAATTAATTTTTTAATGCATGATTTCGAGCTTTTTCAAATGAAGCAAAGCAAAACCATTATTGACATGTACACCCATTTTATGGATGTCGTCGATGGTTTAAAAGCTCTTGGCAAATGTTTTTCGGATTTTGAACTTGTTAACAAGATCTTAAGATCACTTTCTAAAATGTGGGAATCGAAAGTAACGGCTTTACAAGAATCAAAAGATTTGAACCATTTCCCTCTTGAAGAACTAATAGGGTCTTTGATGACCTATGAATTAACGTACAATACACGTGAAAAACTTAAGAACCACCTTCCAAAGAATAGGAAGGATTTGAGACATAGAACAATTGAAGACCACTCGAGAATAAGCTCAAATGATGGTGAACTTGAACTCACTAAAAATTTTAAAAAGTTAATAAAACAAAATTTTAAGAACAAAAAGAATGCAACTACTTACTTTGAACATAAGAAGAAGAACAAAAATTGGGATGAATCGAGCTCCTCCCAAGACGAGGAGAAAATCAAGAAAGGCGAGGTGGCAAACTATGCCTTAACGACATTCGACGATGAGGTAATCGAAACCCCCTTAATTTATTTTGAAATTACTTGATGCTTTCTATGATGTATTTTCTTTTTATTTAGTTTAGAATTTTTTTTTAAAATTGCATAATGTAATGAAAATACAAAAATTAGGAATCATGCTTATCATTCTAGAAATTTTCAAAATAATCATGAAAAATACATATTTTATAATAAACAAACAAAATGATTTTTGACTGAAAATATGAAATTATGCTTGATAATAATCATGCTTAATGAGTTTATCTTTTAAAATGATATATGATGATTTTTATGATTTATGAATTATCGATCTTTGCCGTAATGAAAGTTCTTTTTCGATTTTAAATGTTGATGCATGTGTTTACTGGGCAAAAATGAAATAAATCACATGAATTGAAATAACTAAAAAGAGGAAAGTATTTTTCTTGAAAACTTCTCAAATCTCTACTTTATCGATTTTTCACTAAGAGATAAATAAAATTATTTATGCCATTTTGAATCTCTTCAAAAGTAATGTCGACATTTTGATGATTTGACGATTTGAATTTAAACAAGATTTATCTTGATTTTTCGAAATTTATGACTTAAGATTTCTTATGCAAGAATCAAGATACTATAATATTTGATCTCCTATATTTCTTTTTGATATTTTTTAAAAAAAATAAGGAGATTTGTTGAAATAAATCATATCTTTTATAATTCAAGTGGTCTTATCTTTGATGACATAATTTCTTTATATTTATGATACGAATGCATTGAAATGATTGAAATATTTTACACTTTTATGTTCTTCCCTTCTTCTTTCTTGTTTACAATGATAAAATGGGGAGACGTTTTGATCATGCATGGTAGGATATAAATTGATAAAATTGATACCATCATGATGTGAAACACTTATGATAATGATGCATGCAATGATGAAATATTCATGATAAAATAATTGTTTTGACATTCATGACTTTAATTTTCATCTATGATATTTACTTTTGTCATAATTTGAAAATTGATATAAAGGGTCTTCCCTTCTTTTTGACAATGACAAAGGGGGAGCAAAATTTGCTAGAAAGCAAATTTGCTAACTCGCACAATTCATGAATGTAAGTAAAATTTTGTTAGCTTGCACTTTGTAAAGGAAGCAAAAAATGGCACTTCTCAAAAGAGAAGAAAGAGCTTGCTATCTTGAACATCACTAGTTTGCCTATCTTAAGAAACAAAAATTGCAAAAGTGCTATCTTGTCTATCTCAAAGATGCAAAAAATGCTAACTTGCACTTTGCAATGGAAGCAAAATTTCTAGCTCAAACATTGCAAAGGAAGCAAAAATTTGCTAGCTTGCAACTTGCATATTTCAAGAAGCAAGTATTGCTTTCTTGAACATCTCAAAACTGCTAGCTTGCATATTCTAAAATATTATAAAATTTGTTAGCTTGTATGAAGTAGAACATGCTATCTTACTACCTTACATATCTATGATGATAGCAAAATTGCATGATGATCAATTTGGAAATTATGTGTAATATGCAATGATTTGAAACTGTTATGCCTAAACACATGAGAGTTGATGACAAAGGGGGAGAAGTATGATGTTATGCATAAGTTTATGGTGACATGTATGACATGTTGCTTAAATCCAAGAGTTTCTATCAATATGGCATATTGATAGGGGGAGTTTGTTTAAACTTCGGGAGTTAAGGTTAACTCCATCATCGATTGGTTATCATCGTTAAAAAGGGAGAGATTGTTGAATCTTGAATTTTGATGATGAAACCAATTGACGTGTGTTTATGATTTAATCTATGTTTTGAGTGACGCAGGATGCTTCGATCAGGAAGAGACAATTAAAGTAGGAAGAATCATATAGTACCAGAGGATAACATGTCAGAATATTGGACGTCGGGATGGAGGAACGGTCGACGTATCGACAGAAGGCTTCGGGTCGTGGATTCAGGCATCAAGCCAAGAAGAGCGGATATTGTGCTAAGGATATCGGAGTTGCGGAGTCAATTGGCCAATTGGGCAATAGGACGTAAGAGAGGACGATGCGTCGAAGAATCAGACGAAGCGTCGAGAGACCAATGAGATACCAGATAACATGAATAAATGCTTAGTATTAATTGTCTAGATCGAAGTATGTTTTACAAGTGTAGGATTAACTATAATAGTAAGGCATGAAGCAAAATGAAGTCCCGGAGTCAAGGACGCAACTTTGTTAGGAGTTCGAGAGTTCTTCGGAAGTCCGGACATTCGTCGAAAGTTTTAGAGGAACCAACCGAGAAGTCTTGGAGCTTGCCAGAGAAGCTTATCGGAACTCACCAAGAAGATCGTTGCAAAGTCCAAGAGCTTGCCAGGAGCCCGCAGGAACATTGCCAATAGATCATCGGAAGTTCGCCGGAAGCTCATCGGAAGAATAGACATAAGGACTTGTTTAGCTTAGCAAATGTCTTAGGATTTCGTAGTTAGCACGTAATTGGGCTTGGATTTGGGCCAACCCAATTAGGGGCCAACTAGGCCCATGTAAGAACTGTGTTGGGCCCAATAAGAAGCATAAATAGGGCCCCAAGAAGTCTCACCATCATGGCGCAATCTTCGAGATTGTGTCAAGCAGTGGTGCCGCTAGTCTGGGCGATTATACCACCCCTGGCAGGGTGCCAGGCAGTGGTACCGCCGATCTAGGCGATGGTACCACCCATCACTGCCCCCCAGGCGGTGGTATCACCAGACCTGGGCGGTGGTACTGCACAGGGTAGTGTCAGTGTCAGACTGACACTAGGCGGTGGTACCACCCATGCCCGGGGAACCCGGGATGGGAAAGTTTTAGGCTCCAAGTTTGAATCAACTTGAAGCCTATAAATACCCCTCTCATCCCTGGTTAAAGCACACAAGCATAGAGAGTTTAAAGAGGAAAAAACGCTATTGTAATCTCTTGTGAGAATCCTCCTCTTTGAGTCTAAGTGTTAGATTAGTTTGAGAGTAGTGAGTGCTTGTAAGGGTTGTCTCTGTTAGGATCAAGAGCACTAAGAGGGGGGAAGGGTGAATTAGTGCAGCGGAAAACTTTCATCTGTTAAAATGACTTTCGTACGATAGAATCTGATTTCGATAAAAATCGTTTCGGAAATATCTTTAAATTAAGAGCATGCGAAAGTGTAGTTGATGTAAAGCAATGAAGGCAGTTTGTAGTTAAGATAAAAAGAAGAAAGTAAATGCAAGCCGAGATTTAGAGTGGTTCGGTCAATCTTGACCTACATCCACTTTTGGCTTCCTCCTCCGATGAGGTCACCGACGTCCACTAGAGGCCTTCCTTCAATAGGCGAAGGCCAACCACCCTTTTACAGCTTTTCTCCTTTTGACGGGCTTAGGAGACAACCCTTACAAGTTTTCACTCCTCTCTTGAATGATCAACACTTAAAATGAAAGAGGGAGAAGAACTCTAGCCTTTTAAAATACTTTTAAGCTCTCAAATACTCAAAGTTAAAATAAGCTTTCGGTACCCTTTCATGCAGGAAAGGGTGGGATTTATATAGGCCAAAATTAGTTTGAAATTAGAGCTCAAAAGTGTCCATTCCTAGACTTCCAAGGTCCTAGCGGTACCACCGCCATAACTGGGTGGTACTACCGCCTGTCATCTGTCACTAAGTGGTACTACCGCTCAGTCTGGGCGGTACTACCACCTGACATCGCTCGGAGACCAAGCTCAGGCGATACCACCGCCTGACAAGGGCGGTACCACCGCTAGCAGTAATAACTGCCAGCGGTACCACCACCTGATAGGGGTGGTACTACCACCCAGAACTCTTGGGAGATTGAGTCTCCTGGGCGGTGTCATCGCCGGCCAAGAATTCTGGGTCCGAATGGGCTATTCCATTCGACCCAATTTGGGTCTGTTAAGGGCCCAGTTGGCCCCTGATTAAGTTAATGGGATCACCTCCCAATCCTAACTTAATCTATATACTAACTACGATAATTAAGATATCAATACTATAAATCTTGTTCCGGTGTGTCAATTACTTCTTCTGGCGAGCTTCCGGCGAACTTTCGGCGAACATCCAACGAACCCTCGGTGATGCTCCGGCGGACTCTCGGCAAACTCCTGGACTTCGCGATGATCCTCTTGGCGAGTTCTGACGAGCTTCTTTGGCAATCTCCTGGACTTCTCGGATTGTTCCCGCTGAACTTCCGATGACCGTCCGGACTTTCAACGGACTCTCAAACCCTCAATATGATCTTGGTCTTGACTCCGGCTCAACACCTACTGCATGTCTTACTGTCATCGTAGTTAATCCTGCATACTTATCTTAATATATAGATTAGACAAACAAACGATAATTGACTTCATCATCAAAATCCGAGATTCAACAATATCCTAAACCCGGTGAAAGGAGAAGAGGGGTGTAAGAAGGGGGTTGATCTTCGCCTAGTAAAGAAAGATCGTTAGTGGATGCTAGTGGCCTCGACGGAAGAGGAATCAGTAGGGTGGATGTAGGTCACGACGACCGAACCACTATAAAATTTCCATGCTCTCTGGTTTGCATTTACTTATTGCCATTTATCTTACTGCAAACCTCCATATATGCATTACTTCCTCATTATTTTTGCTGCACACCTTTACGAACACGCTTTCAAGTTAAGCACTTCCGAGTTCGGTTTTTATTGTACGAAATATTTTTTGAAACGGACATTTTTATCCGCTGTACTAATTCACCCCCCTCTTAGTACCCGGCTCTTGAGCCTGACATCATTATATTAATAATTTATTATAAGTCAGCATATCGCGTAAGTAGACTTTGACGTTTGTTAACTCAAACTTGATGGGAGGGGCTTATATGCTATGTTTTTAAAAATATAGGGATGATTTTAGACACAAGTAAACCATAAGGGCTTAAATGATCAATGGCCAAAATCATATGGGCTAAAATAGACCTTAACCCATTTTTAAACTTAAATTATATATGTCATTATATTAATAGTTTATTGTGAGTTCACATAAGCAAACTCTAATATCTATTAACTCAGACTTGATGGGAGAGGCTTCTGTTAGTTTGGCAAGTCCCATAGTCCCACATCGAGAAAATCAAACTTGTTATCTCGTCTTGGAACTATAAATAAGGGCCTGGGCTTTGAAGTCAGATGCACTACAAGAAAAACCTAAGTGTTTGCTTTGGTTTAAGTCCATACTCAGTTAAATAGTTTAGACTTATAGTTTGGTTTTTCTTGTTTAGTATTTTCGGGTGTTTTATGGCCTACGAATATCTTCCTAAGGCATTTGTAATTGTCCCTCTTTTGCAGTAGTAATTTGCTCCTCTTTCGTCCATGGATGTAGGTTAAAGTCAATTGATCGAACCACGTATATCTAGTGTTCTAGTGTTCTTGTCTCGCTTTTATTCTTTCTGTTTTATTGTCTTGTTGGGTTGCCAAAATTACTTTGTGGTAAATTTCCTGGGGCTAGCTCTAACAAACTGGTATCAGAGTCTGGTTCTGGGATCATTTGGCAACGATGACAATAACAAAGATTGGTGTCGAGAAATTCGACAGAAATGTCAACTTCGGCTTGTGGCAACTCAAGATGGAGGTCATTCTTGTTTAAGACGGAGTTGATTTGGTACTACAGGGAGCCGAGAGCATTCCAGATGATATGTCAAAAGAAGAGCTTGCGGGTATGGATAAGAAGGCCCGATCAAGCATCATTCTAAATCTCTTTGATGAGGTTTTACAGGAGGTAGCTACGGAGACTACGGCTACGAGCATGTGGGACAAGCTTAAAGCCTTGTACATAAAGAGGACAGTGGAGAATCGTCTCTACTTGAAGCAGAGTCTATATATGCTTCGGATGATTGAAGGTACATCTATACTCTCACATCTTGATAAGTTTGATTCTTTGGTTATGGATTTGGAGAATATAGATGCAAAAATTGATGATGAGGATAAGACTTTGTTACTCTTGTGTTCTCTTCCCCAATCTTTTAAGCATTTCCGTGATACTTTGATTTATGGAAAAGAAATAGTTTTGTATCAAGAAATTAAATCTGCACTAAAATCTAAGGAGCAGATAGACAGGAATATCACTGGGGAAAGTAGAGAGAATCAGGCTGAGGGTCTGGTTGTTAGGGGGAGAATGGATAAAAGAGAATTTGACAGTAGTAGATCTAAATCTAGATCTAAATCCAGACATAGAAATTTGGAATGCAAATATTATCATAAAATGGGGCACATTAAATCTGATTGCTTTAAATTGAAAAATAAATTAAAGCAAAAGAAAAATTTTATTGAAAAAATTACTGAATCCGCTGAAGTTAGTGTAGCAACTGATGAGATTGTTGGAAATATTTTTTCTGCTATTGATGACAGGACGAGGTCTAAAAATAAATGGATTTTAGATTCAGGTTGTTCTTATCACATGTGTCCCAATAGGGATTTGTTTTCCACATATGAATCTTGTAATGGTGGAATTATTTTGATGGCCAATAATGCCGCATGTGATGTTGTTGGTAGAGGCACAATCCGAATTAAAATGCATGATGGTATTGTGAGGACGCTCACTAATGTTAGACATGTTCCTGATTTAAAAAAGAATTTCATCTCTTTAAGCATCATAGAGGCCCTTGGGTATAAATACACAGCTGAAGGTGGAGTTATGAAAGTTTCTAGAAGTGCTCTTGTTGTTATGAAAGCTTGTAGGTCTGGTAGCTTGTATATTCTACAGGGAACTACTGTCACAGGTTCGGTTGTAGTTTCATCATCATCATTGTCTGATTCTGACATCACCAAATTATGGCATATGCGTTTGGGTCATATGAGCGAAAAAGGTTTGAGCATATTGAGCAAAAGGGGTCTACTTTGCGGACAGAGTACTGGGCCACTTGATTTTTGTGAACACTGCATTTTTGGAAAGCAGAAAAGAGTCAGCTTCACTTCTCCGGTAGTTCACAAAACGAAAGGTACTCTTGACTATATTCATTCAGACCTTTGGGGTCCAGCTCATGTTCAATCTAAGGGTGGTGCTAGGTATATGTTGACTTTCATTGACGATTATTCCAGGAAAGTTTGGGTTTATTTTCTAAAGCATAAAAATGATGTTTTTCTAACATTTAAACAATGGAAGGCTTTGATTAAGAAGCAAACAGGTAAACAGATTAAGCGGCTTCGAACAGATAATGGCATGGAATTTTGTGAAGGTGACTTTAATGAATTTTGTAAAAATGAAGGAATCGTTCGGCATCGCACTGTTAGGATGATGCCTCAGCAAAATGGTGTGGCCGAACGTATGAACAGAACACTCTTGGAGAGGGCGAGGTGTATGATCTCAAATGCAGGGTTGACAAAGGACTTTTGGGTAGAGGCGATTAATATGGCCTGTTACGTTATCAACCGCACTCCTTCTGCAGCACTTAACTTTAAAACTCCGGAGGAAGTTTGGTCAGGTACTCCTGCTGATTACTCTGATTTAAAAATTTTTGGGTGTCTAGTATACATGCATGTAAATGAAGGAAAATTAGAGCCTCGGGCTAAAAAGTGCATTTTCCTTGGGTATGCTTCTAGGGTGAAAGGATACAGATTATGATGTTCTGATCCCAAATCCCCAAAATTTATAATCAGTAGAGATGTTACTTTTGATGAATTGTTTATGTTATCTTCCAAAGAGGATTCTACTAGTTGTACAAATGATAGTGTGCAGAAGCAGGTGGAGCTTGAGATTGGTAGTTCAGATTCTTTTAAGTCGAACTCTTCTACTCAAAAAATACCAATAGGTGGTCCCGAGTCTACTGACGCAGATGATCCAGAGGAAGAGCAATATTCCATAGCCAAGGATAGACCACGGAGAGAAATTCGACCACCACAAAGATATGCAAATTTGGTTGCATATGCTTTGTCTGTTACAGAAGAGACAAGTGAAGTTAGTGAGCCTACTTCCTACTCAGATGCAGTTTCTTGCGATAATTCCGCTAAGTGGTTGATTGCAATGAATGAAGAAATTGAGTCTCTCCATCGGAATAGTGTTAGGATCGAGAGCACTAAGAGGGGGGGGTGAATTAGTGCAGCGGAAATCTTACAGCGATTAAAAAACAAAAGCTGCGTTCGTTCAATAAAAAAAACTATTATGATGCAAAGGCTAATTCTCAGTTTGTATCTAAGTGCAGTTTGCGTCTAAGCGCAGATTGCGTCTAAGCGCAGTTTGCCTCTACACACAGTTTGCGTCTAAGCGCAGTTTGCGTCTAAACACAGTTTGCGTCTAAGCGCAGTTTTACGTCTAAGCGCAGTTTACGTCTAAACTCAGATTTACGTCTAAACGCAGTTTTACGTCTAAACGCAGATTTACGTCTAAACGCAGTTTTACGTCTAAACGCAGATTTACGTCTAAACTCTGAAACTCGTTTGTATACTCGTAGAAGGCAGTATGCAGTTGAAATCAAGACGTAAACGTGAACTGAGAACTGATGATTGTGAGAGGAAAGCCGATTTACGTCTAAATGCAGTTTTACGTCTAAATGTTGAAACTCGTTCGTAAAATTGTAGAGGACAGTTTGCAGTTATCAATAGGATCAAAATGTAAGTGTAAACTGCAAGGAAACTCTTTCGTAAAAGCACGGAAGACAGTTCTGCAGAATCAAACGTAAACGTAAACTGTAATGTACGAAAATACGAATTTACGTCTGAATGCAGATTCGGAAGAACAGCACTTAGAACTTGTTCGTGAAAGCGCAGAGAGCAGTAGTAATGGAGGAGGTTTGCAGTAATGATAAAGTGCTCAAAAATAAACGCAAACCAGAGATTTAGAGTGGTTCGGTCAGCCTTGACCTACTCCACTTTTGGCTTCCTCCACCGACGAGGTTGCCGACGTCAACTAGGGGCCTTCCTTCAATGGGCGAAGGCCAAACTGCCCTTTTACAGTTTCTCTCCTTTTAACAGGCTCAGGAGACAACCTTTACAGACCTTTCTCTCCTCACTTTACAACTGAAAACTTGAAGAACAGAAGGAGGAGACTTAAAGGCTTTACAACACTTTTGAGCTCTTAGAATCACAGAAAAGATCAAGATTTCGGTGTGGGTCTGTATCTTTTCAGTGCTGAATGGGTGGGGTATTTATAGGCCCCAACCCAATTCAAATTTCGAGCTCAAAACGATCAAATCCCGGAATTCCGGGATCAGGCGGTTGCACCTCTTGACTGGAGAGGTGGCACCGCCTGGCAGAGCTCGAAGTCTGAGCTCAGGCGGTTGCACCTCTCGACTGGAGAGGTGGCACCGCCTGGCAGAGCTCGAAGACTGAGCTCGGACGGTTCCACCTTCTCTGTCAGGGGTGGTTGCACCTTCCTGCCAGAGCTCGAAGACCGAGCTCAGGCGGTGCATCTCCTGACCAGAGAAGTTTCTCTTCTCTGCCAGAGGTGATCGCCCCTTTCTGCCAGAGGTGGTTGCACCTCTCTGCCAGAGGTGGTTGCACCTCTCTGCCAGAGCTCGAAGACTGAGCTTAGGCTGTGCATCTCCTGGCCAGAGAGGTCGTACATCTCTTCCAGAGCTCGAAGACTGAGCTCGGTGATTGCATCACCAGGCAGAGCTCGAAACTTGAGCTCAGGCGGTGCTACCGCTTGACAGAGGAGGTTGCACCGCCCAGTCTCGCTTGGAGACTGAGCCCTGGGCGGTTGCACCGCCTGGCTGGAGCGGTTGCACCTCCTAGTCTCGCTGGGAGACTTAGCCTGGGCGGTGGCACCTCCCTGCCTGGGCGGTTGCACCTCCCACAGCTTCTTGGGTTCGAATGGGTTGAACCATTCGACCCAACTTGATCGTTTTCTTCAGGGGCCCAATTGCCCCAGGATTAAGCTAATGGGATCACCTCCCATTTCTAACTTAATCACCGTGCTAACTATGATTAAATCTAAGACAATTTCTGCAGCTTTGCTTCGGTACGTCAATCGCTTCTTCCGGCGAGTTTCCGGCGAACTTCCGTCGATCATCCGATGAACCCTCGGTGATGCTTCTGCGGACTTCCGGCAAACTCCTGGACTTTACGACGATCCACTTGGCGAGTTCCGACGAGCTTCGCTTGGCAAGCTTCTGGACTTCTCGGATCTGTTCTCGCAGAACCTCCGACGACCGTCCGTACTTCCGTCGAACTCTCGAACTCCCAACGTGATCATGAACTTGACTCCGGCGCAACTCCTGCTGCTTGTCTATCTTTCATCGTAGTTAATCCTGCACACTTATCTCAACACATAGATTAGACAACAAATGACAATTGACTTCATCATCAAAATCCGAGATTCAACAATCTCCCCCTTTTTGATGATGACAATCAATTGATAATGGAGTTATCCTTAACTCCCCCTGTCTATATGCCATAGTTGAGATAAGTCAACCTTGAATTCAAGACCTAAGAATTCAAGTGACGTATTGATAAGTTAGATCAGTTAAACTTATCAATACTCCCATCATGATACCTATCATGATGTATCTCTTCAAGGATGATGTCAAAGCTTGACATTCATCATCAAGTTTGTATGATAGTGTTTGTGACTATTCATCATGTAATTGAACATTATCATTTAAAGCTCGAAGGACTATGCACACATATTATCATTCTAGCAAGTTTGCATTTACTTCACAAAATAGGATATCAACTCAAGACATAATGCAAACTATAGCACATGTTTCATATATCTCTTGGTGATGCAAGGATGGCATTGTTCAAACATTATTTATAGCATTACTCAAGGTATTTCTAATCACAGTGTTTATCAATTCATATATTTCTCCCCCTTTGTCATCAACAAAAAGCATTGTTATACAAGGAAGATCAATTTAGACGAAAGCTTATAGAGGGATTTTACATAGATTGCTTTGAAAACTTCTTCCCCCTTTTGTTATAATTCATTTTACCCGTAAAGATATTACAGAATGAAATACCTATTCAGGAATCACTTTATCAGATTTAATTCAAAAACTTATTTTTCATGAAAGTGTACGAATAAATCTGTTTTATAGCATTCGAACAACTAAGATGCATTTGGACAAGATTTTGTTACAGATTTTCACATATAATCATAGAAAATGGCATTCATGTGATCTCATCATTCAATATAGTCCGAAAAATAATTTTAACAAGTTTATTTATTCGGACACATCAACATTCCTAATCAATGCACAAGGTTTTCAAAACTTTTAGTTTCAGAACACAATATTCTTATCACATATAAAAAAAAAACGATATGATTAAAGTTCGAGATAACCTTTACCACAAAGCACATGTCAAATGTTTACCACAATAGATGTTTACAACCAGCATGTCAGAAGTAACATAAGAAGTTTACAACAACAAATGTTCATACAAGTTCATTCATGAGGTGGAAAATTAAAGTGCCTAAACAAGGAGTCGAATTGACTATGAATCTGCTGTAGCTCTGATAGAATTTGATCTTGTCGTTGTTCAATCCGTTCTTGTCTCTGTTCGAATCGGTCCATTTGAATCCCAATTTCTTCGACGGATGTATGAGTTTGCTCAACTGGATGTGTTTCCTCAAGGGGAAGGATTGGAGGAGATTGAGTACCCCTAAATACTGGTGTTTCCGGTTCTGGTTCGGATTGAGGGTGATCTGTCCTTCTAGGGAGTCTAGCCCAGTTACCGTTTCTATAGTAACATCTTAGTCGGTGAAGTAGATTTTTGTTTATTATGCTGTATCGATCTACTTTCATTACTTCTTCTTCTGGTGATATTAGAATGTCGTAAGCTTTTATTATTCTAGTGATTATACCACCATATGGGAGCATCATATCTTTCTTAGATAATTCTAACATGCTTTGTTGGATAAGATAGCCAAGGCAGATGTCATGTCCCTTCATGATTAAGTACATAGTTCCTAATTCTAATTGACTCACTTCATCATGATGGTATTGTTTAGGAAGGATTATACTAGTCATGATATGATGAAGTAATTTAGTGTTCATAGGTAGTAGATGTTCACAACTTTTAGGAACTAATGTTATGTTGGGATTGTCCAAGATTGTTCCTAAGGCTTCAGCATAGGATGTTCCAATAGTTTCATCAACCCATGATCCTCTAAAGTAAAGTCCTATGCTTTTCATGGGAATGCCTATCATATCACAAATGAATCTATTAGTGATTGAGATGTGTTGTCCTAAAAGATAGATGGACATCCTTTCTTCCTCATCTATTTTTATGTTATTGTAAAACAATCGAACTAGTCTAGGATAGATGGGTTCATTAATCTGCAAGATTGGAAGTAGATCTAGGTTTGCAAACCATTGGATAGTTTCTAAGTTTCTAAGTTCATGTATGTCTACGTATTTTCCCTTATGGATGCTTCTAAGTTCGAAAGAGGGAAATTTTTCAGCATGGTTTTTCGAATCAAAGAGGGTGAAATCAAACTCTTCTACTAATCTCCTTTTTCCCTTGTCCCTTGAGGATCTTCTAGATCCCATAACTACAACAGTTTAGAGGGATAAAGATGAGCAAGAGTGAATGGAGAGCAAAACAGAATTTAAGAGGTTCTTAGAGAATACCTTGGTTGATTCTTCAAAAGAGAGAAGGATTCTTGATGTTTTGCTCCGAAATGGGAGGTATTTGGGAAGCTCAACGGGGTGAAGTGGAGATGGAGGAGGTTTGGGGGAGTAGAGAAGGGAAGGGAAGTGAGCTGGGGTCGGTTTCACAGCCGGCCCTAGTGTGGGTTTAAAGGGCAGAGCTGCTGGCGGTTGCACCTCTGGCTGGAGCGGTGCAACCTCTGGCAACCCGTGATAGCTGGAGGTGCCACCGCCAGCTGGAGAGGTGCCACCGCCTGCAGCCAGTGAGCACCTAATATGATTTGATTAGGGAGCTTTTGCCTTGAGGAGAGTTTCAGAGCAATTAATGTTTGTTACATGATTTCGTATGAGTTTTTTATTTAAGGAAGAAGCTCTTGTACGATCAAGATAGATCTTTTAACGTGCATACGTATGTTTGTTTGGTATCCCTTTTAAGATCATGACATATTTAGTTTCTACAAGAATTAATTCGTAGATGAACGGGTTTTGAAGATCAGGGGGGTATATGAATTTGGATATCATACGTTTCTAATAAGGTTGTATCGAATTTGTGATTTCACAACTTCCACTTGTTACTTAAGCGTTGCGAGTTCCTTTTTGATTCTTGGTTTATGACCATTGAGAGTCAAGGAGCAGAATATCATTTCTTGCTCCGGCCTAGACTTTTAATGTTTTTATAGGAAGGGATGATCTTTAGGAACCCATTTGCTTTTGGGTGCCTCATAAATAGATCTACATTTTCTATCATATTGCATAGAGTTTATCATGGTTCCTTTAGGAACCCAAATTAATTTGTTTGGACTTAATTTCTTGAATGGACAACAATGTGTCTTGTGTCCAGATTTGCAACAAAAGTTGCACTTGGTTTGGTGTTGAACATGTAAGATGGAGCCTTTTATGAAGGTGGTTGGATTTTGGTGAGGATTTCTCACAAATCCAATCCCGCTCCTTTTTGGAATGTGACCCTTGTTTGCAAGGATCATGTTTAATGACTTGCTACCAACCTCGAATTTCTTCAAGGTGTCCTTGAGTAGCAGGTTTTCTTTTTGCATAGTTTTTAAATTATGACATTTGATACATGAATTTAAACTATCATGATGTTCGACTTTTAACTTATCAAACTCACAAGTAAGACTATCATGCATCTTTTTCAGCAATTTATATTTTCTACTTATACTCTTGCATTCGTCAAATAAGTCATTGAAAGCATTTAATAATTCATCGAAAGATAAATCAGCATCCATTGAATTTGTTACCTCGTCTTCGATGGCCATTAAGGCGTAATAAGCAACTTGCTCGGTGTTGGACTCCTCTTCCTCAGATGCGCTCGAATCATCCCATGTTGCTTGGAGCGCCTTCTTCTTTGTTGTTCTTTTCTTGACTTGGGGACAATCACTTTTGTAGTGTCCTGGCTTTTTGCATTCATAGTAGATCACTTGGTCCTTTTTGGGTTCAAGTTTATTTTTTGCATCATTCTTAAACTTGTTTCTTTTAAAGAACTTTTTAAACTTTCTTGTTAGAAGTGCCAAGTCATCATCACAGTCCTCATCACTTGAGTTTTCTCTCAAGTGGCATTCTGACGTTTTGAGTGCCATATCCTTCCTGTTCTTTGGAAGGATGTCTTCTTGCTCTTCATGAGCTTTACAAGTCATTTCATAGGTCATTAGTGACCCGATTAGTTCTTCAAGAGGGAAATTTCGCAGATCTTTTGCCTCTTGAATAGCGGTGACTTTAGGATCCCAACTCTTAGGAAGGGATCTTAGTATCTTATTAACAAGCTCAAAATCCGAAAAGCTCTTTCCGAGTCCTTTTAGACCGTTGACGACATCCGTGAAACGGGTAAACATGTCGCCAATGGTTTCACTCGGTTTCATCCGAAAGAGTTCGAAAGAGTGTAACAGCAAATTGATTTTTGACTCTTTTACTCTACTTGTGCCCTCATGGGTCACTTCGAGTGTGTGCCAAATATCAAATGCAGTTTCACAAGTTGAAACACGGTTAAACTCGTTTTTATCGAGTGCACAAAATAAGGCATTCATAGCCTTTGCATTTAGAGCGAAAGCCTTCTTCTCCAAATCATTCCAATCGATCATTGGAAGAGAAGACTTTGAAAAACCATTCTCGACAAGATTCCATAATTCAAAATCCATAGAAATAAGAAAGATCCTCATTCGGGTTTTCCAGTAGGTGTAGTCCGTCCCATTAAACATGGGTGGACGTGTAATAGAATGGCCCTCTTGGTTTCCGGCGTAAGCCATCTCTCTTGGGTTTTAATCCTTTTGAGAGTTAACCGGGCTCTGATACCAATTGTTAGGATCGAGAGCACTAAGAGGGGGGGGTGAATTAGTGCAGCGGAAATCTTACAGCGATTAAAAAACAAAAGCTGCGTTCGTTCAATAAAAAAAACTATTATGATGCAAAGGCTAATTCTCAGTTTGTATCTAAGTGCAGTTTGCGTCTAAGCGCAGATTGCGTCTAAGCGCAGTTTGCGTCTACACACAGTTTGCGTCTAAGCGCAGTTTGCGTCTAAACACAGTTTGCGTCTAAGCGCAGTTTTACGTCTAAGCGCAGTTTACGTCTAAACTCAGATTTACGTCTAAACGCAGTTTTACGTCTAAACGCAGATTTACGTCTAAACGCAGTTTTACGTCTAAACGCAGATTTACGTCTAAACTCTGAAACTCATTTGTATACTCGCAGAAGGCAGTATGCAGTTGAAATCAAGACGTAAACGTGAACTGAGAACTGATGATTGTGAGAGGAAAGCCGATTTACGTCTAAATGCAGTTTTACGTCTAAATGTTGAAACTCGTTCGTAAAATTGTAGAGGACAGTTTGCAGTTATCAATAGGATCAAAATGTAAGTGTAAACTGCAAGGAAACTCTTTCGTAAAAGCACGGAAGACAGTTCTGCAGAATCAAACGTAAACGTAAACTGTAATGTACGAAAATACGAATTTACGTCTGAATGCAGATTCGGAAGAACAGCACTTAGAACTTGTTCGTGAAAGCGCAGAGAGCAGTAGTAATGGAGGAGGTTTGCAGTAATGATAAAGTGCTCAAAAATAAATGCAAACCAGAGATTTAGAGTGGTTCGGTCAGCCTTGACCTACTCCACTTTTGGCTTCCTCCACCGACGAGGTTGCCGACGTCAACTAGGGGCCTTCCTTCAATGGGCGAAGGCCAAACTGCCCTTTTACAGTTTCTCTCCTTTTAACAGGCTCAGGAGACAACCTTTACAGACCTTTCTCTCCTCACTTTACAACTGAAAACTTGAAGAACAGAAGGAGGAGACTTAAAGGCTTTACAACACTTTTGAGCTCTTAGAATCACAGAAAAGATCAAGATTTCGGTGTGGGTCTGTATCTTTTCAGTGCTGAATGGGTGGGGTATTTATAGGCCCCAACCCAATTCAAATTTCGAGCTCAAAACGATCAAATCCCGGAATTCCGGGATCAGGCGGTTGCACCTCTTGACTGGAGAGGTGGCACCGCCTGGCAGAGCTCGAAGTCTGAGCTCAGGCGGTTGCACCTCTCGACTGGAGAGGTGGCACCGCCTGGCAGAGCTCGAAGACTGAGCTCGGACGGTTCCACCTTCTCTGTCAGGGGTGGTTGCACCTTCCTGCCAGAGCTCGAAGACCGAGCTCAGGCGGTGCATCTCCTGACCAGAGAAGTTTCTCTTCTCTGCCAGAGGTGATCGCCCCTTTCTGCCAGAGGTGGTTGCACCTCTCTGCCAGAGGTGGTTGCACCTCTCTGCCAGAGCTCGAAGACTGAGCTTAGGCTGTGCATCTCCTGGCCAGAGAGGTCGTACATCTCTTCCAGAGCTCGAAGACTGAGCTCGGTGATTGCATCACCAGGCAGAGCTCGAAACTTGAGCTCAGGCGGTGCTACCGCTTGACAGAGGAGGTTGCACCGCCCAGTCTCGCTTGGAGACTGAGCCCTGGGCGGTTGCACCGCCTGGCTGGAGCGGTTGCACCTCCCAGTCTCGCTGGGAGACTTAGCCTGGGCGGTGGCACCTCCCTGCCTGGGCGGTTGCACCTCCCACAGCTTCTTGGGTTCGAATGGGTTGAACCATTCGACCCAACTTGATCGTTTTCTTCAGGGGCCCAATTGCCCCAGGATTAAGCTAATGGGATCACCTCCCATTTCTAACTTAATCACCGTGCTAACTACGATTAAATCTAAGACAATTTCTGCAGCTTTGCTTCGGTACGTCAATCGCTTCTTCCGGCGAGTTTCCGGCGAACTTCCGTCGATCATCCGATGAACCCTCGGTGATGCTTCTGCGGACTTCCGGCAAACTCCTGGACTTTGCGACGATCCACTTGGCGAGTTCCGACGAGCTTCGCTTGGCAAGCTTCTGGACTTCTCGGATCTGTTCTCGCAGAACCTCCGACGACCGTCCGTACTTCCGTCGAACTCTCGAACTCCCAACGTGATCATGAACTTGACTCCGGCGCAACTCCTGCTGCTTGTCTATCTTTCATCGTAGTTAATCCTGCACACTTATCTCAACACATAGATTAGACAACAAATGACAATTGACTTCATCATCAAAATCCGAGATTCAACAAATAGAACTTGGGATCTTGTGAAGCCGCCTTCGGGTAAGAAAATTGTTGGATGCAAATGGGTATTCAAAAGGAAGGAAGGTATTCCAGGGGTTGAAGATGCAAGGTACAAAGCACGATGGGTTGCAAAGGGCTATAGTCAGGTACATGGTGTTGATTTTAATGACGTATTTTCACCTGTTGTTAAGCATAGCTCTATTCGTGTTTTGCTTGCTTTAGTTGCTATGTATGATTTGGAATTGGAGCAACTTGACGTCAAGACAGCTTTCTTACATGGTGAACTTGAAGAACAAATTTATATGGAGCAACCTCATAGATTTGAAGTTGATGGTAAGGAATACCATGTTTGCTTGTTAAAGAAATCCTTGTATGGATTGAAGCAGTCTCCAAGACAGTGGTATAAGAGGTTTAATTCTTTTATGTTGGGTCATGGTTACACGAGGAGGATGTATGATAGTTGTGTTTACTTCCGGAAGTTAACTGATGGCTCTTTTGTATATTTGTTGCTTTATGTTGATGACATGCTTATTGCAGCTAAGAATTTGTCAGAAATTCACACTTTGAAAATGCAACTGAGTAGTCAATTTGAAATGAAAGATTTAGGAGCAGCTAAGAAAATTCTTGGCATGGAGATCAAAAGAGATCGAGTTGAAAAATTATTTCTGACTCAGAAAAATTACCTCAAGAAAGTCTTGGAGAGGTTTGGCATGAAAAATGCTAAGCTAGTTAGTACTCCTCTTGCTAGCCATTTTCGGCTATCTGCTGCTCAGTCACCACAGTCAGTTGAAGAGGAAGAATATATGGTGAAAGTTCCATATTCTAGTGCCATCGGCAGTATTATGTATGCAATAGTTTGTACTCGTCCAGATATTTCACAAGCAGTCAGTGTGGTTAGTAGATATATGTCTCGCCCGGGTAAAACACATTGGCAGGCTGTGAAGTGGATTCTCAGATACTTGCAAGGGACTTCAGATGCTTGTTTGGAGTTTGGGAAAAATCGTGACACTTTAGTTGGTTTCGTCGACTCTGATTATGCTGCGGATCTTGATAAACGAGGATCTTTGACAGGCTATGTATTTTGCGTTGGCGGTTGTGCAGTTAGTTAGAAAGCTTCCTTATAACCTATCGTAGCTTTATCTACTACAGAGGCAGAATATATGGCAGTGACAGAGGCGATCAAAGAAGTTTTATGGTTAAGAGGATTGTTCAGCGAATTATGTCTGCATCAAAGTGTTACTACAATTTACTGTGATAGTCAAAGTGCTATTCTTTTGACTAAAGACCAGATGTATCATGAGAGGACAAAACACATCGATGTGAAGTTTCATTTTATTCGAGATATCATTGTTGAGGGAAAAGTCCTTGTTCAGAAAATTCATATGAAGGACAATCCAGTTGATATGTTTACGAAGCCTCTTCCGGTTTACAAGTTCAAGCAGTGCTTGGACTTGGTTGGTGTTCATTGTTGGTGATTGCCCGTTGGGGCTTTTATGAAGAAGGTGGAGCAAGTTTTGTTGGAACA